>NW_028315392.1:0-80529 GCF_046866305.1 Octopus bimaculoides
GGCCGATCGGACGCACGTACGTTCGAATTCCGCTCGAACGGTTCACAGGGAGGCTTAACGGAGGCAAATACTTTTCAATTCCGCTCCAACGGTGCAGACTGAGGCCGAATGGTCGAGCGTACGTTCGAATTCTTCTCGAACGGTGCAGAGGGAAGTGAAACGGACGCACGTACGTCCGAATTCTGTTGGAGCGGAATTCGAACGTACGTGCCTCCGTTAAGCCTCCCTGTGGACCGTTCGAGCGGAATTCGAGGTAGGCCGAACGAAAGCACGTACGTTCGAATTCCGCTCGAACGGTTCACAGGAAGGCTTAACGGAGGCACGTACGTTCGAATTCCGTTCCAACGGTGCAGACTGAGTCCGAATGGTCGAGCGTACGTTCGAATTCTTCTCGAACGGTGCAGAGGGAGGTGAAACGGACGCACGTACGTTCGAATTCCGTTTTAACGGTGCATAGGGAGGCCGAACGGACGCACGTACGTTCGAATTACGCTCCAACGGTGCAAACTGAGGCCGAATGATCGCGCGTACGTTCGAATTCCGCTCAAACGGTGCAGAGGGAGGCCGAACGGACGCACGTACGTTCCAATTCCTCTCGAAAGGTGCAGAGGGAGGCCGAACGGACGCACGTACGTTCGAATTCCGCTCGAACGGTGCAATGGGATGGTGAACGGACGCACGTACGTTCGAATTCCACTCGGACGGTGCAGAGGGAATCCGAACGGTCGCACGTACGTTCTAATTCCGCTCGAACGGTGTAGAGCGAGGTTGAACGGACGCACGTATGTTCGAATTCCGCCCGAACGTAGCGTAGGGACGCCGAACGGACGCACGTCCGTTCGAATTTCGCTCGAACGGTTCACAGGGAGGCTCAACAGAGGCACGTACATCTAATTCCGCTCCAACGGTGCAGACTGAGGCCGAATGATCGCGCGTACGTTCGAATTCTTCTCGAACGGTGAAGAGGGAGGTGAAACGGACGCACGTGCGTTAGCATTCCGTTTGAACGGTGCAGAGGGAGGCCGAACGGACGCACGTACGTTCGAATTCCGCTCAAACGGTGCAGAGGGAGGCCGAAGGGACGCACGTACGTTCGAATTCTTCTCGAACGGTGAAGAGGGAGGCTAAACGGAGGCACATACGTTCGAATTCCGCTCGAACGGTGCACAGAGAGACCGAACGAACGCACGTATGTTGAAATTCCGCACGAACGGTGCAGAGAGAGGCCGATCGGACGCACGTACGTTCGAATTCCACTCGGACGGTGCAGAGAGAGACCAAACGGACGCACGTACGTTCGAATTCCGCTCTAACGGTGCAGAGGGAATCCGAACGGTCGCACGTACGTTCTAATTCCGCTCGAACGGTGTAGAGCGAGGTTGAACGGACGCACGTATGTTCGAATTCCGCCCGAACGTAGCGTACGGAGGCCGAACGAACGCACGTACGTTCGAATTCCGCTCGAACAGGGCAGAGGTAGGCCGAACGGACGCACGTACGTTCGAATTCCGCTTGAACGGTGCAGAGGGAGGCCAAAAGGACGCACGTACATTCGAATTCCGCTCGAACAGTGCAGAGGGAGGCCGAACAGACTCACGTACGTCCGAATTCCTATCGAACGGTGCAGAGGTAGGCCGAACGGACGCACGAACGTTCGAATTCCGCTCGGACAGTGTACTGGGAGGCTTAACGTGGGCACGTTCGTTCGAATTTCGCACGAACGGTGCAGAGGGAGGCCGAACGAACGCACGTACGTTCGAATTCCGCTCGGACGGTGCAGAGAGAGGCCGAACGGACGCACGTACGTTCGAATTCCGCTCGAACGGTTCACAGGGAGGCTTAACGGAGGCACGTACATCTAATTCCGCTCCAACGGTGCAGACTGAGGCCGAATGATCGCACGTACGTTCGAATTCCGTTTGAACGGTGCAGAGGTTGGCCGAACGGACGCACGTACGTTCGAATTCCACTCGAACGGTGCAGAGGGAGGCTTAACGGTGCTGAACGGTGCAGAGGGAGGTGAAACGGACGCACGCACTTTAGAATTCCGTTCGAACGGTGCAGAGGGAGGGCGAACGGACGCACGTACGTTCGAATTCCGCTCAAACGGTGCAGAGGGAGGCCAAACGGACGCACGTACGTTCGAATTCCGCTCGAACGGTGCAGAGGGAGGCCGAACTGACGCACATACGTTCGAATTCCCAACGGATGGTGCAAAGGGAGGCCGATCAGACGCACGTACGTTCGAATTCCGATCGAACGCTGTTGAGGGATGGTGAAGGGACGCACGTACATTCGAATTTCGACGAACGGTGCAGAGGGAAGCCGTTCGTTCGCACATATGTTCGAATTCCGCTAGAACGGTGCAGAGGGAGGTCGAACGGACGCACGTACGTTCGAATTCCGCTCGAACGGTTCACAGGGAGGCTCAACAGAGGCACGTACATCTAATTCCGCTCCAACAGTGCAGACTGAAGCCGAATGATCGCGCGTACGTTCGAATTCTTCTCGAACGGTGAAGAGGGAGGTGAAACGGACGCACGTGCGTTAGCATTCCGTTTGAACGGTGCAGAGGAAGGCCGAACGGACGCACGTACGTTCGAATTCCGCTCAAACGGTGCAGAGGGAGGCCGAAGGGACGCACGTACGTTCGAATTCTTCTCGAACGGTGAAGAGGGAGGCTTAACGGAGGCACATACGTTCGAATTCTGCTCGAACGGTGCACAGAGAGACCGAACGAACGCACGTATGTTGAAATTCCGCACGAACGGTGCAGAGGGAGGCATAACGGACGTACCTACGTCCGAATTCCGCTCGAACGGTACAGAGGGAGGTCGAACGGACGCACGTACCTACGAATTCTGCGCGAACTGTGCACAAAGAGGCCGAATGGACGCACGTACGTTCGAATTCCGCTCGAACTGTGCAGATGTAGGCCGAACGGACGCACGAACATTCGAATTCCGCTCGGACGGTGCAGAGGGAGGCCGAACGGACGCACGTACGTACGAATTATGCTCGAACAGTGCAGAGGGAGGTCGAACGGACGCACGTACGTTCGAATTCCTCTCGACCGGAGCAGAGGGAGGCTTAACGTGGGCACGTTAGTTCGAATTTCGCACGAATGGTGGAGAGCGAGGTTGAACGGACGCACGTATGTTCGAGTTCCGCCCGAACGTAGCGTAGGGAGGCCGAACGGACGAACGTACGTTCGAATTCCGCTCAAACGGTTCCCAAGGAGGCTTAACTGAGGCAAGTACGTTCGAATTCCGCTCCATCAGGGCAGACTGAGGCCGAATGGTCGCGCGTACGTTCGAATTCTTCTCGAACGATGCAGAGAGAGGTGAAGCGGACGCACGTACGTTCCAATTCCGTTCGAACGGTGCGGAGGGAGACTGAACAGACGCACGTACGTTCGAATTCCGCTGGAACGGTGCAGAGGGAGGCCGAACGGTGCAGAGGGAGGTCGAACGGACGCACGTACCTTCGAATTCTGCGCGAACTGTGCACAAAGAGGCCGAATGGACGCACGTACGTTCGAATTCCGCTCGAACTGTGCAGATGTAGGCCGAACGGACGCACGAACATTCGAATTCCGCTCGGACGGTGCAGAGGGAGGCCGAACGGACGCACGTACGTACGAATTATGCTCGAACAGTGCAGAGGGAGGTCGAACGGACGCACGTACGTTCGAATTCCTCTCGACCGGAGCAGAGGTAGGCCGAACGGACGTACGAACGTTCGAATTCCGCTCGGACAGTGCACAGGGAGGCTTAACGTGGGCACGTTAGTTCGAATTTCGCACGAATGGTGGAGAGCGAGGTTGAACGGACGCACGTATGTTCGAGTTCCGCCCGAACGTAGCGTAGGGAGGCCGAACGGTTCCCAAGGAGGCTTAACGGAGGCAAGTACGTTCGAATTCCGCTCCATCGGGGCAGACTGAGGCCGAATGGTCGCGCGTACGTTCGAATTCTTCTCGAACGATGCAGAGAGAGGTGAAACGGACGCACGTACGTTCCAATTCCGTTCGAACGGTGCGGAGGGAGGCTGAACAGACGCACGTACGTTCGAATTCCGCTGGAACGGTGCAGAGGGAGGCCGAACGGTGCAGAGGGAGGCCGAACAGACGCACGTATATTGGAATTCCGCTCCAACAGTGCAGAGGGAGACCTAACGGATGCACGTACGTTCGTATTCCGCTCGCACTGTGCAGAGGGATGATGAACGGAGGCACGTACATTCGAATTTCGACGAACGGTGCAGAGGGAAGCCGATCGCACGCACGTACGTTCGAATTCCGCTCGAACGGTGAAGAGGGAGGCTTAACGGAGTCACATACGTTCGAATTCCGCTCGAACGGTGCAGACTGAGACCGAATGATGACGCGTACGTTCGAATTCTTCTCGAACGGTGCAGAGGGAGGTGAAACGGACGCACGCACTTTAGAATTCCGTTCGAACGGTGCAGAGGGAGGGCGAACGGACGCACGTACGTTCGAATTCCGCTCAAACGGTGCAGACGGAGGCCAAACGGACGCACGTACGTTCGAATTCCGCTCGAACGGTGCAGAGGGAGGCCGAACTGACGCACATACGTTCGAATTCCCAACGGATGGTGCAAAGGGAGGCCGATCAGACGCACGTACATTCGAATTCCGATCGAACGCTGTTGAGGGATGGTGAACGGACGCACGTACATTCGAATTTCGACGAACGGTGCAGAGGGAAGCCGATCGTTCGCACATATGTTCGAATTCCGCTAGAACGGTGCAGAGGGAGGTCGAACGGACGCACGTACGTTCGAATTCCGCTCGAACGGGTCACAGGGAGGCTCAACAGAGGCACGTACATCTAATTCCGCTCCAACGGTGCAGACTGAAGCCGAATGAACGCGCGTACGTTCGAATTCTTCTCGAACGGTGAATAGGGAGGTGAAACGGACGCACGTGCGTTAGCATTCCGTTTGAACGGTGCAGAGGAAGGCCGAACGGACGCACGTACGTTCGAATTCCGCTCAAACGGTGCAGAGGGAGGCCGAAGGGACGCACGTACGTTCGAATTCTTCTAAAACGGTGAAGAGGGAGGCTTAACGGTGGCACATACGTTCGAATTCCGCTCGAACGGTGCACAGAGAGACCGAACGAACGCGCGTATGTTGAAATTCCGCACGAACGGTGCAGAGGGAGGCATAACGGACGTACGTACGTCCGAATTCCGCTCGAACGGTACAGAGGGAGGTCGAACGGACGCACGTACCTTCGAATTCTGCGCGAACTGTGCACAAAGAGGCCGAATGGACGCACGTACGTTCGAATTCCGCTCGAACGGTGCAGAGAGAGATCGAACGGACGCATGTATGTTGAAATTCCGCTCGAACGGTGCAGAGGGAGGCCGAACGTACGCACGTACGTTCGAATTCCGCTCGGACGGTGCAGAGAAAGGCCGAACGGACGCACGTACGTTCGAATTCCGCTCGACCGGTGCAGAGGGAATCCGAACGGACGCACGTACGTTCTAATTCCGCTCGAACGGTGGAGAACGAGGTTGAACGGACTCACGTATGTTCGAATTCCGCCCGAACGTAGAGTAGGGAGGCCGAACGGACGCACGTACGTTCGAATTCCGCTCCAACGGTGCAGACTGAGACCGAATGATGACGCGTACGTTCGAATTCTTCTCAAACGGTGCAGAGAGAGGTGAAACGGACGCACGCACTTTAGAATTCCGTTCGAACGGTGCAGAGGGAGGGCGAACGGACGCACGTACGTTCGAATTCCGTTCGAACGGTGCAGAGGGAGGGCGAACGGACGCACGTACGTTCGAATTCTTCTCAAACGGTGCAGAGGGAGGGCGAACGGACGCACGTACCTTCGAATTCTGCGCGAACTGTGCACAAAGAGGCCGAATGGACGCACGTTCGTTCGAATTCCGCTCGAACTGTGCAGATGTAGGCCGAACGGACGCACGAACATTCGAATTCCGCTCGGACGGTGCAGAGCGGAATTCGAACGGACGCACGTACGTACGAATTATGCTCGAACAGTGCAGAGGGAGGTCGAACGGACGCACGTACGTTCGAATTCCTCTCGACCGGAGCAGAGGTAGGCCGAACGGACGTACGAACGTTCGAATTCCGCTCGGACAGTGCACAGGGAGGCTTAACGTGGGCACGTTAGTTCGAATTTCGCACGAATGGTGGAGAGCGAGGTTGAACGGACGCACGTATGTTCGAGTTCCGCCCGAACGTAGCGTAGGGAGGCCGAACGGTTCCCAAGGAGGCTTAACGGAGGCAAGTACGTTCGAATTCCGCTCCATCGGGGCAGACTGAGGCCGAATGGTCGCGCGTACGTTCGAATTCTTCTCGAACGATGCAGAGAGAGGTGAAACGGACGCACGTACGTTCCAATTCCGTTCGAACGGTGCGGAGGGAGGCTGAACAGACGCACGTACGTTCGAATTCCGCTGGAACGGTGCAGAGGGAGGCCGAACGGTGCAGAGGGAGGCCGAACAGACGCACGTATATTCGAATTCCGCTCCAACAGTGCAGAGGGAGACCTAACGGATGCACGTACGTTCGTATTCCGCTCGCACTGTGCAGAGGGAAGCCGATCGCACGCACGTACGTTCGAATTCCGCTCGAACGGTGAAGAGGGAGGCTTAACGGAGGCACATACGTTCGAATTCCGCTCGAACGGTGCAGAGAGAGATCGAACGGACGCATGTATGTTGAAATTCCGCTCGAACGGTGCAGAGGGAGGCCGAAGGGACGTACGTACGTACGAATTCCGCTCGAACTGTGCAGAGGGAGGACGAACGGACGCACGTACGTTCGAATTCCGCTCGGACAGTGCACAGGGAGGCTTTACGTGGTTACGTTTGTTCGAATTTGGCACGAACGGTGCAAAGGGAGGCCGAACGTACGCACGTACGTTCGAATTCCGCTCGGACGGTGCAGAGAAAGGCCGAACGGACGCACGTACGTTCGAATTCCGCTCGACCGGTGCAGAGGGAATCCGAACGGTCGCACGTACGTTCTAATTCCGCTCGAACGGTGGAGAACGAGGTTGAACGGGCTCATGTATGTTCGAATTCCGCCCGAACGTAGAGTAGGGAGGCCGAACGGACGCACGTACGTTCGAATTCCGCTCGAACGGTTCACAGGGAGGCATAACGGAGGCACGTACGTTCGAATTCCGCTCCAACGGTGCAGACTGAGACCGAATGATGACGCGTACATTCGAATTCTTCTCGAACGGTGCAGAGGGAGGTGAAACGGACGCACGCACTTTAGAATTCCGTTCGAACGGTGCAGAGGGAGGGCGAACGGACGCACGTACGTTCGAATTCCGCTCAAACGGTGCAGAGGGAGGCCAAACGGACGCACGTACGTTCGAATTCCGCTCGAACGGTGCAGTGGGAGGCCGAACTGACGCACATACGCTCGAATTCCCAACGGATGGTGCAAAGGGAGGCCAAACAGACGCACGTACGTTCGAATTCCGATCGAACGCTGTTGAGGGATGGTGAACGGACGCACGTACATTCGAATTTCGACGAACGGTGCAGAGGGAAGCCGATCGTTCGCACATATGTTCGAATTCCGCTAGAACGGTGCAGAGGGAGGTCGAACGGACGCACGTACGTTCGAATTCCGCTCGAACGGTTCACAGGGAGGCTCAACAGAGGCACGTACATCTAATTCCGCTCCAACGGTGCAGACTGAGGCCGAATGATCGCGCGTACGTTCGAATTCTTCTCGAACGGTGAAGAGGGAGGTGAAACGGACGCATGTGCGTTAGCATTCCGTTTGAACGGTGTAGAGGAAGGCCGAACGGACGCATGTACGTTCGAATTCCGCTCAAACGGTGCAGAGGGAGGCCGAAGGGACGCACGTACGTTCGAATTCTTCTCGAACGGTGAAGAGGGAGGCTTAACGGAGGCACATACGTTCGAATTCCGCTCGAACGGTGCACAGAGAGACCGAACGAACGCACGTATGTTGAAATTCCGCACGATCGGTGCAGAGGGAGGCATAACGGACGTACGTACGTCCGAATTCCGCTCGAACGGTACAGAGGGAGGTCGAACGGACGCACGTACCTTCGAATTCTGCGCGAACTGTGCACAAAGAGGCCGAATGGACGCACGTACGTTCGAATTCCGCTCGAACTGTGCAGATGTAGGCCGAACGGACGCACGAACATTCGAATTCCGCTCGGACGGTGCAGAGGGAGGCCGAACGGACGCACGTACGTACGAATTATGCTCGAACAGTGCAGAGGGAGGTCGAACGGACGCACGTACGTTCGAATTCCTCTCGACCGGAGCAGAGGTAGGCCGAACGGACGTACGAACGTTCGAATTCCGCTCGGACAGTGCACAGGGAGGCTTAACGTGGGCACGTTAGTTCGAATTTCGCACGAATAGTGGAGAGCGAGGTTGAACGGACGCACGTATGTTCGAGTTCCGCCCGAACGTAGCGTAGGGAGGCCGAACGGACGAACGTACGTTCGAATTCCGCTCAAACGGTTCCCAAGGAGGCTTAACGGAGGCAAGTACTTTCGAATTCCGCTCCATCGGGGCAGACTGAGGCCGAATGGTCGCGCGTACGTTCGAATTCTTCTCGAACGATGCAGAGAGAGGTGAAACGGACGCACGTACGTTCGAATTCCGTTCGAACGGTGCGGAGGGAGGCTGAACTGACGCACGTACGTTCGAATTCCGCTGGAACGGTGCAGAGGGAGGCCGAACGGTGCAGAGGGAGGCCGAACGGTGCAGAGGGAGGCCGAACAGTCGCACATATATTCGAATTCCGCTCCAACAGTGCAGAGGGAGACCTAACGGATGCACGTACGTTCGAATTCCGCTCGCACTGTGCAGAGGGATGGTGAACGGAGGCACGTACATTCGAATTTCGACGAACGGTGCAGAGGGAAGCCGATCGCACGCACGTACGTTCGAATTCCGCTCGAATGGTGAAGAGGGAGGCTTAACGGAGGCACATACGTTCGAATTCCGCTCGAACGGTGCAGAGAGAGATCGAACGTACGCATGTATGTTGAAATTCCGCTCGAACGGTGCAGAGGGAGGCCGAACGGACGCACGTACGTACGAATTCCGCTCGAACTGTGCAGAGGGAGGACGAACGGACGCACGTACGTTCGAATTCCGCTCGAACGGTGAAGAGGGAGGCTTAACGGAGGCACATACGTTCGAAATCCGCTCGAACGGTGCAGAGAGAGATCGAACGGACGCATGTATGTTGAAATTCCGCTCGAACGGTGCAGAGGGAGGCCGAACGGACGCACGTACGTAAGAATTCCGCTCGAACTGTGCAGAGGGAGGACGAACGGACGCACGTACGTTCGAATTCCGCTCGGACAGTGCACAGGGAGGCTTAACGTGGTTACGTTTGTTCGAATTTGGCTCGAACGGTGCAAAGGGAGGCCGAACGTACGCACGTACATTCGAATTCCGCTCGGACGGTGCAGAGGGAATCCGAACGGTCGCACGTACGTTCTAATTCCGCTCGAACGGTGGAGAACGAGGTCGAACGGACTCACGTATGTTCGAATTCCGCCCGAACGTAGAGTAGGGAGGCCGAACGGACGCACGTACGTTCGAATTCCGCTCCAACGGTGCAGACTGAGACCGAATGATGACGCGTACGTTCGAATTCTTCTCGAACGGTGCAGAGGGAGGTGAAACGGACGCACGCACTTTAGAATTCCGTTCGAACGGTGCAGAGGGAGGGCGAACGGACGCACGTACGTTCGAATTCCGCTCAAACGGTGCAGAAGGAGGCCAAACGGACGCACGTACGTTCGAATTCCGCTCGAACGGTGCAGAGGGAGGCCGAACGGACGCACATACGTTCGAATTCCCAACGGATGGTGCAAAGGGAGGCCGAACAGACGCACGTACATTCGAATTCCGATCGAACGCTGTTGAGGGATGGTGAACGGACGCACGTACATTCGAATTTCGACGAACGGTGCAGAGGGAAGCCGATCGTTCGCACATATGTTCGAATTCCGCTAGAATGGTGCAGAGGGACGTCGAACGGACGCATGTACGTTCGAATTCCGCTCGAACGGTGCAGAGGGAGGTCGAACGGACGCACGTACGTCCGAATTCCTCTCGACCGGTGCAGAGGTAGGCCGAACGGTCGCACGTACGTTCTAATTCCGCTCGAACGATGGAGAGCAAGGTTGAACGGACGCACGTATGTTCGAATTACGCCCGAACGTAGCGTAGGGAGGCCGAACGGGCGCACTTACGTTCGAATTCCGCTCGAACGGTTCACAGGGAGGCTAAACGGAGGCACGTACGTTCGAATTCCGCTCCAACGGTGCAGACTGAGGCCGAATGTTCGTGCGTACGTTAGAATTCTTCTCGAACGATGCAGAGGGAGGTGAAACGGACGCACGTACGTTCGTATTCCGTTCGAACGGTGCAGAGGGAGGCCGAACAGAAGCACGTACGTTCGAATTCCGCTCAAACGGTGCAGAGGGAGGCCGAACGGATGCACGTACGTTCCAAATCCGCTCGAACGGTGTAGAGGGAGGCCAAACGGACGCACATATGTTCGAATTCCACTCGAACGGTGCAGATGGAGGCCGAACGGTGCAGAGGGAAGCCGAACAGACGCACGTATATTCGAATTCCGCTCCAACAGTGCAGAGGGAGACCTAACGGATGCACGTACGTTGGAATTCCGCTCGCACTGTGCAGAGGGATGGTGAACGGACGCACGTACATTCGAATTTCGACGAACGGTGCATAGGGAAGCCGATCGCACGCACGAACGTTCGAATTCCGCTCGAACGGTGAAGAGGGAGGCTTAACGGAGGCACATACGTTCGAATTCCGCTCGAACGGTGCAGAGAGAGATCGAACGGACGCATGTATGTTGAAATTCCGCTCGAACGGTGCAGAGGGAGGCAGAACGGACGTACGTACGTCTGAATTCCGCTCGAACGGTGCAGAGGGAGGTCGAACAGACGCACATACCTTCGAATTCTGCGCGAACTGTGCAGAAAGAGGCCGAACGGACGCACGTACGTTCGAATTTCGCTAGAACTGTGCAGAGGTAAGCTGAACGGACGCACGTACGTTCTAATTCCGCTCGAACGGTGGAGAACAAGGTTGAAATGACGCACGTATGTTCGAATTCCGCCCGAACGTAGAGTAGGGAGGCCGAACGGACGCACGTACGTTCGAATTCCGCTCGAACGGTTCACAAGGAGGCTTAACGGAGGCACGTACGTTCGAATTCCGCTGTAACGGTGCAGACTGAGACCGAATGATCACGCGTACGTTCGAATTCTTCTCGAACGGTGCAGAGGGAGGTGAAACGGACGCACGTACGTTAGAATTCCGTTCGAACGGTGCAGAGGTAGGCCGAACGGACGCACGTACGTTCGAATTCCGCTCGAACGGTGCAGAGGCAGGCCGAACGGTGCAGAGGGAGGCCGAACGGACGCACGTACATTCGAATTCCGCTCCAACGGTCCAGAGAGAGACCGAACGGACGCATGTATGTTGAAATTCCGCTCGGACGGTGCAGAGGGAGGTCGAACGGACGCACGTACGTACGAATTCCGCACGAACAGTGGAGAGGGAATCCGAACGGTCGCACGTACGTTCTAATTCCGCTCGAACGGTGCAGAGGGAGGTCGAACGGACGCACGTACGTCCGAATTCCTCTTAAACGGTGCAGAAGTAGGCCGAACGGACGCACGAACGTTCCAATTCCGCTCGGACAGTGCACAGGGAGGCTTAACGTGTGTAAGTTCGTTCGAATTTAGCACGAACGGTGCTGAGAGAGGCCGAACGAACGCACGTACGTTCGAATTCCGCTCGAACGGTGCAGGGAGAGATCGAACGGACGCATGTATGTTGAAATTCCGCTCGAACGGTGCAGAGAGAGACAGAACGGACGTACGTACGTCTGAATTCCGCTCGAACGGTGCAGAGGGAGGTCGAACAGACGCACATACCTTCGAATTCTGCGCGAACTGTGCAGAAAGAGGCCGAACGGACGCACGTACGTTCTAATTCCGCTCGAACGGTGGAGAACAAGGTTGAAATGACGCACGTATGTTCGAATTCCGCCCGAACGTAGAGTAGGGAGGCCGAACGGACGCACGTACGTTCGAATTCCGCTCGAACGGTTCACAAGGAGGCTTAACGGAGGCACGTACGTTCGAATTCCGCTGTAACGGTGCAGACTGAGACCGAATGATCACGCGTACGTTCGAATTCTTCTCGAACGGTGCAGAGGGAGGTGAAACGGACGCACGTACGTTAGAATTCCGTTCGAACGGTGCAGAGGTAGGTCGAACGGACGCACGTACGTTCGAATTCCGCTCGAACGGTGCAGAGGCAGGCCGAACGGTGCAGAGGGAGGCCGAACGGACGCACGTACATTCGAATTCCGCTCCAACGGTCCAGAGAGAGACCGAACGGACGCATGTATGTTGAAATTCCGCTCGGACGGTGCAGAGGGATGTCGAACGGACGCACGTACGTACGAATTCCGCACGAACAGTGGAGAGGGAATCCGAACGGACGCACGTCCGTTCTAATTCCGCTCGAACGGTTCACAAGGAGGCTTAACGGAGGCACGTACGTTCGAATTCCGCTGTAACGGTGCAGACTGAGACCGAATGATCACGCGTACGTTCGAATTCTTCTCGAACGGTGCAGAGGGAGGTGAAACGGACGCACGTACGTTAGAATTCCGTTCGAACGGTGCAGAGGTAGGTCGAACGGACGCACGTACGTTCGAATTCCGCTCGAACGGTGCAGAGGCAGGCCGAACGGTGCAGAGGGAGGCCGAACGGACGCACGTACATTCGAATTCCGCTCCAACGGTCCAGAGAGAGACCGAACGGACGCATGTATGTTGAAATTCCGCTCGGACGGTGCAGAGGGATGTCGAACGGACGCACGTACGTACGAATTCCGCACGAACAGTGGAGAGGGAATCCGAACGGACGCACGTCCGTTCTAATTCCGCTCGAACAGTGGAGAGCGAGGTTGATCGGACGCGCGTACGTTCGAATTCCGCCCGAACGTAGCGTAGGGAGGCCGAACGGACGCACGTACGTTCGAATTCCGCTCAAACGGTGAAGAGGAAGGCCGAACGGACGCACGTACGTTCGAATTCCGCTTGAACGGTGCAGAGGGAGTCCGAACGGACGCACGTACGTTCGAATTCCACTCGAACGGTGCAGAGGGAGGCCAAACGGACGCACGTACGTTCCAATTCCGCTCGAAAGGTGCAGAGGGAGGCCGAACGTACGCACATACGTTCGAATTCCAAATGGCTGGTGCAGAGGGAGGCCGAACAGACGCACGTACGTTCGAATTCCGATCGAAAGGTGTAGAAGGATGGTGAACGGACGCACGTACATTCGAATTTGGACGAACGGTGCAGAGGGAAGACGATCGTACGCACATATGTTCGAATTCCGCTAGAACCGTGCAGAGGAAGGTCGAACGGACGCACGTAAGTTCGAATTCCGCTCGACCGGTTGAGAGGTAGGCCGAACGGACGCACGAACGTTCGAAATCCGCTCGGACAGTGCACAGGGAGGCTTAACGTGAGCACGTTCGTTCGAATTTCGCACGAACGGTGCAGAGAGAGGCCGAACGGACGAACGTACGTTCGAATTCCGCTCGAACTGTGCAGAGGGAATCCGAACGTTCGCACGAACGTTCTAATTCCGCTCGAACGGTGGAGAGCGAGGTTGAACGGACGCTCGTATGTTCTAATTCCGCCCGAACGTAGCGTAGGGAGGCCGAACGGATGCACTTACGTTCGAATTCCGCTCGAACTGTTCACAGGGAGGCTTAACGAAGGCACGTACGTTCGAATTCCGCTCCAACGGTGCAGACTGAGGCCGAATGGTCGTGCGTACGTTCGAATTCTTCTCGAACGATGCAGAGGGATGTGAAACGGACGCACGTACGTTCGAAATCCGTTCGAACGGTGAAGAGGGAGGCCGAACGGACGGACGTACGTTCCAATTCCGCTCGAACGCTGCTGAGGGAGGCCAAACGGACGCACATACGTTCGAATTGCACTCGAACAGTGCAGAGGGAGGCCGAACGGACGCACGTCCTTTCGAATTCCCCTCGAATGGTGCAGAGGGAGGCCGAACGGACGCACGTACATTCGAATTCCGCTCCAACGGTGCAGAGGGAGGCCGAACGAATGCACGTACGTTCGAATTCCGCTCGCACAGTGCAGAGGGATGGTGAAGGGACGCACGTACATTCGAATTTCGACGAACGGTGCAGAGGGAAGCCGATCGCACGCACGTACGTTCGATTTCCGCTCGAACGGTGAAGAGGGAGGCTTAACGGACGCACATATGTTCGAATTCAGCTCGAACGGTCCAGAGAGAGACCGAACGGACGCATGTATTTTGAAATTCCTTTCGGACGGTGCAGGGGGAGGCCGAACGGACGCACGTACGTACGAATTCCGCACGAACAGTGCAGAGGGAGGTCGGACGGACGCACGTACGTTCGAATTCCGCTCGGACAGTGCACAGGGAGGCTTAACGTGGGCACGTTCGTTCGAATTTCGCACGAACGGTGCAGAGAAAGGCCGGACGGACGCACGTACTTTCGAATTCCACTCGGACGGTGCAGAGAGAGGCCGAACGGACGAACGTACGTTCGAATTCCGCTCGAACTGTGCAGAGGGAATCCGAACGGTCGCACGTACGTTCTAATTCCGCTCGAACGGTGGAGAGCGAGGTTGAACGGACGCACGTATGTTCGAATTCCGCCCGAACGTAGCGTAGGGAGGCCGAACGGATGCACTTACGTTCGAATTCCGCTCGAACTGTTCACAGGGAGGCTTAACGGAGGCACGTACGTTCGAATTCCGCTCCAACGGTGCAGACTGAGGCCGAATGGTCGTGCGTACGTTCGAATTCTTCTCGAACGATGCACAGGGAGGCTTAACGTGGGCACGTTCGTTCGAATGTCGCACGAACGGTGCAGAGAAAGGCCGAACGGACGCACGTACGTTCGTATTCCGCTCGGACGGCGCAGAGAAAGGCCGAACGGACGCACGTACGTTCGAATTCCGCTCGACCGGTGCAGAGGGAATCCGAACGTTCGCACGAACGTTCTAATTCCGCTCGAACGGTGGAGAGCGAGGTTGAACGGACGCTCGTATGTTCTAATTCCGCCCGAACGTAGCGTAGGGAGGCCGAACGGATGCACTTACGTTCGAATTCCGCTCGAACTGTTCACAGGGAGGCTTAACGAAGGCACGTACGTTCGAATTCCGCTCCAACGGTGCAGACTGAGGCCGAATGGTCGTGCGTACGTTCGAATTCTTCTCGAACGATGCAGAGGGATGTGAAACGGACGCACGTACGTTCGAAATCCGTTCGAACGGTGAAGAGGGAGGCCGAACGGACGGACGTACGTTCCAATTCCGCTCGAACGCTGCTGAGGGAGGCCAAACGGACGCACATACGTTCGAATTGCACTCGAACAGTGCAGAGGGAGGCCGAACGGACGCACGTCCTTTCGAATTCCCCTCGAATGGTGCAGAGGGAGGCCGAACGGACGCACGTACATTCGAATTCCGCTCCAACGGTGCAGAGGGAGGCCGAACGAATGCACGTACGTTCGAATTCCGCTCGCACAGTGCAGAGGGATGGTGAAGGGACGCACGTACATTCGAATTTCGACGAACGGTACAGAGGGAAGCCGATCGCACGCACGTACGTTCGATTTCCGCTCGAACGGTGAAGAGGGAGGCTTAACGGACGCACATATGTTCGAATTCAGCTCGAACGGTCCAGAGAGAGACCGAACGGACGCATGTATTTTGAAATTCCGTTCGGACGGTGCAGGGGGAGGCCGAACGGACGCACGTACGTACGAATTCCGCACGAACAGTGCAGAGGGAGGTCGAACGGACGCACGTACGTTCAAATTCCGCTCGGACAGTGCACAGGGTGGGTTAACGTGGGCACGTTCGTTCGAATTTCGCACGAACGGTGCAGAGAAAGGCCGGACGGACGCACGTACTTTCGAATTCCACTCGGACGGTGCAGAGAGAGGCCGAACGGACGAACGTACGTTCGAATTCCGCTCGAACTGTGCAGAGGGAATCCGAACGGTCGCACGTACGTTCTAATTCCGCTCGAACGGTGGAGAGCGAGGTTGAACGGACGCACGTATGTTCGAATTCCGCCCGAACGTAGCGTAGGGAGGCCGAACGGATGCACTTACGTTCGAATTCCGCTCGAACTGTTCACAGGGAGGCTTAACGGAGGCACGTACGTTCGAATTCCGCTCCAACGGTGCAGACTGAGGCCGAATGGTCGTGCGTACGTTCGAATTCTTCTCGAACGATGCACAGGGAGGCTTAACGTGGGCACGTTAGTTCGAATGTCGCACGAACGGTGCAGAGAAAGGCCGAACGGACGCACGTACGTTCGAATTCCGCTCGGACGGCGCAGAGAAAGGCCGAACGGACGCACGTACGTTCGAATTCCGCTCGACCGGTGCAGAGGTAATCCGAACGGTCGCACGTACGTTCTAATTCCGCTCGACCGGTGGAGAGCGAGGTTGAACGGACGCACGTATGTTCGAATTCCGCCCGAACGGTTCACAGGGAGGCTTAACGGAGGCACGTACGTTCGAATTCCGCTCGACCGATGCAGAGGGAATCAGAACGGTCGCACGTACGTTCTAATTCCGCTCGAACGGTGGAGAACGAGGTTGAACGGACGCACGTATGTTCCAATTCCGCCCGAACGCACGTACGTTCGAATTTCGCTAGAACTGTGCAGAGGTAAGCCGAACGGACGCACGAACATTCGAATTCCGTTCGGACGTTGCAGAGGGAGGCCGAACTGACGCACGTACGTACGAATTCAGCTCGAACTGTGCAGAGGGAGGCCGAACGGACGCACGTACGTTCGAATCCCGCTCGGACAGTGCACAGGGAGGCTTAACGTGGTCACGTTCGTTCGAATTTCGCACGAACGGTGCAGAGGCAGGCCGAACGTACGCACGTACGTTCGACCTCCGCTCGGACGGTGCAGAGACAGGACGAATGGACGCACGTACGTTCGAATTCCGCTCGACCGGTGCAGAGGGAATCCGAACGGTCGCACGTACGTTCTAATTCCGCTCGAACGGTGGAGAACGAGGTTGAACGCATGCACGTATGTTGGAATTCCGCCCGAACGTAGAGTAGGGAGGCCGAACGGACGCACGTCCGTTCGAATTTCGCTCGAACGGTTCACAGGGAGGCTCAACAGAGGCACGTACATCTAATTCCTCTCCAACGGTGCAGACTGAGGCCGAATGATCGCGCGTACGTTCGAATTCTTCTCGAACGGTGAAGAGGGAGGTGAAACGGACGCACGTGCGTTAGCATTCCGTTTGAACGGTGCAGAGGGAGGCCGAACGGACGCACGTACGTTCGAATTCCGCTCAAACGGTGCAGAGGGAGGGCGAAGGGACGCACGTACGTTCGAATTCTTCTCGAACGGTGAAGAGGGAGGCTTTACGGAGGCACATACGTTCGAATTCCGCTCGAACGGTGCACAGAGAGACCGAACGAACGCACGTATGTTGAAATTCCGCACGAACGGTGCAGAGAGAGGCCGATCGGACGCACGTACGTTCGAATTCCACTCGGACGGTGCAGAGAGTGACCAAACGGACGCACGTACGTTCGAATTCCGCTCGAACGGTGCAGAGGGAATCCGAACGGTCGCACGTACGTTCTAATTCCGCTCGAACGGTGTAGAGCGAGGTTGAACGGACGCACGTATGTTCGAATTCCGCCCGAACGTAGCGTAGGGAGGCCGAACGAACGCACGTACGTTCGAATTCCGCTCGAACAGGGCAGAGGTAGGCCGAACGGACGCACGTACGTTCGAATTCCGCTTGAACGGTGCAGAGGGAGGCCAAAAGGACGCACGTACATTCGAATTCCGCTCGAACAGTGCAGAGGGAGGCCGAAGAGACTCACGTACGTCCTAATTCCTATCGAACGGTGCAGAGGTAGGCCGAACGGACGCACGAACTTTCGAATTCCGCTCGGACAGTGCACTGGGAGGCTTAACGTGGGCACGTTCGTTCGAATTTCGCACGAACGGTGCAGAGGGAGGCTGAACGAACGCACGTACGTTCGAATTGCACTCGGACGGTGCAGAGAGAGACCAAACGGACGCACGTACGTTCGAATTCCGCTCTAACGGTGCAGAGGGAATCCGAACGGTCGCACGTACGTTCTAATTCCGCTCGAACGGTGTAGAGCGAGGTTGAACGGACGCACGTATGTTCGAATTCCGCCCGAACGTAGCGTAGGGAGGCCGAACGAACGCACGTACGTTCGAATTCCGCTCGAACAGGGCAGAGGTAGGCCGAACGGACGCACGTACGTTCGAATTCCGCTTGAACGGTGCAGAGGGAGGCCAAAAGGACGCACGTACATTCGAATTCCGCTCGAACAGTGCAGAGGGAGGCCGAACAGACTCACGTACGTCCGAATTCCTATCGAACGGTGCAGAGGTAGGCCGAACGGACGCACGAACTTTCGAATTCCGCTCGGACAGTGTACTGGGAGGCTTAACGTGGGCACGTTCGTTCGAATTTCGCACGAACGGTGCAGAGGGAGGCCGAACGAACGCACGTACGTTCGAATTCCGCTCGGACGGTGCAGAGAGAGGCCGAACGGACGCACGTACGTTCGAATTCCGCTCGAACGGTTCACAGGGAGGCTTAACGGAGGCACGTACATCTAATTCCGCTCCAACGGTGCAGACTGAGGCCGAATGATCGCGCGTACGTTCGAATTCCGTTTGAACGGTGCAGAGGTTGGCCGAACGGACGCACGTACGTTCGAATTCCACTCGAACGGTGCAGAGGGAGGCTTAACGGTGCTTAACGGTGCAGAGGGAGGCTTACCGCTCGAACGGTTCACAACGAGGCCGAATGGACGCACGTACGTTCGAATTCCGCTCGAACGGTGCAGAGAGAGATCGAACGGACGCATGTATGTTGAAATTCCGCTCGAACGGTGCAGAGGGAGGCCGAACGGACGCACGTACGCACGAATTCCGCTCGAACTGTGCAGAGGGAGGACGAGCGGACGCACGTACGTTCGAATTCCGCTCGGACAGTGCACAGGGAGGCTTAACGTGGTTACGTTTGTTCGAATTTGGCACGAACGGTGTAAAAGGAGGTCGAACGTACGCACGTACGTTCGAATTCCGCTCGGACGGTGCAGAGAAAGGCCGAACGGACGCACGTACGTTCGAATTCCGCTCGACCGGTGCAGAGTGAATCCGAACGGTCGCACGTACGTTCTAATTCCGCTCGAACGGTGGAGAACGAGGTTGAACGGACTCACGTATGTTCGAATTCCGCCCGAACGTAGAGTAGGGAGGCCGAACGGACGCACGTACGTTCGAATTCCGCTCGACCGGTGCAGAGTGAATCCGAACTGTCGCACGTACGTTCTAATTCCGCTCGAACGGTGGAGAACGAGGTTGAACGGACTCACGTATGTTCGAATTCCGCCCGAACGTAGAGTAGGGAGGCCGAACGGACGCACGTACGTTCGAATTCCGCTCGAACGGTTCACAGGGAGGCTTAACGGAGGCACGTACGTTCGAATTCCGCTCCAACGGTGCAGACTGAGACCGAATGATGACGCGTACGTTCGAATTCTTCTCGAACGGTGCAGAGGGAGGTGAAACGGACGCACGCACTTTAGAATTCCGTTCGAACGGTGCAGAGGGAGGGCGAACGGACGCACGTACGTTCGAATTCCGCTCAAACGGTGCAGAGGGAGGCCAAACGGACGCACGTACGTTCGAATTCCGCTCGAACGGTGCAGAGTGAGGCCGAACTGACGCACATACGTTCGAATTCCCAACGGATGGTGCAAAGGGAGGCCGATCAGACGCACGTACGTTCGAATTCCGATCGAACGCTGTTGAGGGATGGTGAACGGACGCACGTACATTCGAATTTCGACGAACGGTGCAGAGGGAAGCCGATCGTTCGCACATATGTTCGAATTCCGCTAGAACGGTGCAGTGGGAGGTCGAACGGACGCACGTACGTTCGAATTCCGCTCGAACGGTTCACAGGGAGGCTCAACAGAGGCACGTACATCTAATTCCGCTCCAACGGTGCAGACTGAAGCCGAATGATCGCGCGTACGTTCGAATTCTTCTCGAACGGTGAATAGGGAGGTGAAACGGACGCACGTGCGTTAGCATTCCGTTTGAACGGTGCAGAGGAAGGCCGAACGGACGCACGTACGTTCGAATTCCGCTCAAACGGTGCAGAGGGAGGCCGAAGGGACGCACGTACGTTCGAATTCTTCTCGAACGGTGAAGAGGGAGGCTTAACGGAGGCACATACGTTCGAATTCCGCTCGAACGGTGCACAGAGAGACCGAACGAACGCACGTATGTTGAAATTCCGCACGAACGGTGCAGAGGGAGGCATAACGGTCGTACCTACGTCCGAATTCCGCTCGAACGGTACAGAGGAAGGTCGAACGGACGCACGTACCTACGAATTCTGCGCGAACTGTGCACAAAGAGGCCGAATGGACGCACGTACGTTCGAATTCCGCTCGAACTGTGCAGATGTAGGCCGAACGGACGCACGAACATTCGAATTCCGCTCGGACGGTGCAGAGGGAGGCCGAACGGACGCACGTACGTACGAATTATGCTCGAACAGTGCAGAGGGAGGTCGAACGGACGCACGTACGTTCGAATTCCTCTCGACCGGAGCAGAGGGAGGCTTAACGTGGGCACGTTAGTTCGAATTTCGCACGAATGGTGGAGAGCGAGGTTGAACGGACGCACGTATGTTCGAGTTCCGCCCGAACGTAGCGTAGGGAGGCCGAACGGACGAACGTACGTTCGAATTCCGCTCAAACGGTTCCCAAGGAGGCTTAACGGAGGCAAGTACGTTCGAATTCCGCTCCATCGGGGCAGACTGAGGCCGAATGGTCGCGCGTACGTTCGAATTCTTCTCGAACGATGCAGAAAGAGGTGAAGCGGACGCACGTACGTTCCAATTCCGTTCGAACGGTGCGGAGGGAGATTGAACAGACGCACGTACGTTCGAATTCCGCTGGAACGGTGCAGAGGGAGGCCGAACGGTGCAGAGGGATGTCGAACGGACGCACGTACCTTCGAATTCTGCGCGAACTGTGCACAAAGAGGCCGAATGGACGCACGTACGTTCGAATTCCGCTCGAACTGTGCAGATGTAGGCCGAACGGACGCACGAACTTTCGAATTCCGCTCGGACGGTGCAGAGGGAGGCCGAACGGACGCACGTACGTACGAATTATGCTCGAACAGTGCAGAGGGAGGTCGAACGGACGCACGTACGTTCGAATTCCTCTCGACCGGAGCAGAGGTAGGCCGAACGGACGTACGAACGTTCGAATTCCGCTCGGACAGTGCACAGGGAGGCTTAACGTGGGCACGTTAGTTCGAATTTCGCACGAATGGTGGAGAGCGAGGTTGAACGGACGCACGTATGTTCGAGTTCCGCCCGAACGTAGCGTAGGGAGGCCGAACGGACGAACGTACGTTCGAATTCCGCTCAAACGGTTCCCAAGGAGGCTTAACGGAGGCAAGTACGTTCGAATTCCGCTCCATCGGGGCAGACTGAGGCCGAATGGTCGCGCGTACGTTCGAATTCTTCTCGAACGATGCAGAGAGAGGTGAAACGGACGCACGTACGTTCGAATTCCGTTCGAACGGTGCGGAGGGAGGCTGAACTGACGCACGTACGTTCGAATTCCGCTGGAACGGTGCAGAGGGAGGCCGAACGGTGCAGAGGGAGGCCGAACAGTCGCACATATATTCGAATTCCGCTCCAACAGTGCAGAGGGAGACCTAACGGATGCACGTACGTTCGAATTCCGCTCGCAGTGTGCAGAGGGATGGTGAACGGAGGCACGTACATTCGAATTTCGACGAACGGTGCAGAGGGAAGCCGATCGCACGCACGTACGTTCGAATTCCGCTCGAATGGTGAAGAGGGAGGCTTAACGGAGGCACATACGTTCGAATTCCGCTCGAACGGTGCAGAGAGAGATCGAACGTACGCATGTATGTCGAAATTCCGCTCGAACGGTGCAGAGGGAGGCCGAACGGACGCACGTACGTACGAATTCCGCTCGAACTGTGCAGAGGGAGGACGAACGGACGCACGTACGTTCGAATTCCGGTCGAACGGTGAAGAGGGAGGCTTAACGGAGGCACATACGTTCGAAATCCGCCCGAACGGTGCAGAGAGAGATCGAACGGACGCATGTATGTTGAAATTCCGCTCGAACGGTGCAGAGGGAGGCCGAACGGACGCACGTACGTACGAATTCCGCTCGAACTGTGCAGAGGGAGGACGAACGGACGCACGTACGTTCTAATTCCGCTCGGACAGTGCACAGGGAGGCTTAACGTGGTTACCTTTGTTCGAATTTGGCTCGAACGGTGCAAAGGGAGGCCGAACGTACGCACGTACGTTCGAATTCCGCTCGGACGGTGCAGAGGGAATACGAACGGTCGCACGTACGTTCTAATTCCGCTCGAACGGTGGAGAACGAGGTCGAACGGACTCACGTATGTTCGAATTCCGCCCGAACGTAGAGTAGGGAGGCCGAACGGACGCACGTACGTTCGAATTCCGCTCCAACGTGCAGACTGAGACCGAATGATGACGCGTACGTTCGAATTCTTCTCGAACGGTGCAGAGGGAGGTGAAACGGACGCACGCACTTTAGAATTCCGTTCGAACGGTGCAGAGGGAGGGCGAACGGACGCACGTACGTTCGAATTCCGCTCAAACGGTGCAGAAGGAGGCCAAACGGACGCACGTACGTTCGAATTCCTCTTGACCGGTGCAGAGGTAAGCTGAACGGACGCACGTACGTTCTAATTCCGCTCGAACGGTGGAGAACAAGGTTGAAATGACGCACGTATGTTCGAATTTCGCCCGAACGTAGAGTAGGGAGGCCGATCGGACGCACGTACGTTCGAATTCCCCTCGAACGGTTCACAAGGAGGCTTAACGGAGGCACGTACGTTCGAATTCCGCTGTAACGGTGCAGACTGAGACCGAATGATCACGCGTACGTTCGAATTCTTCTCGAACGGTGCAGAGGGAGGTGAATCGGACGCACGTACATTAGAATTCCGTTCGAACGGTGCAGAGGTAGGCCGAACGGACGCACGTACGTTCGAATTCCGCTCGAACGGTGCAGAGGCAGGCCGAACGGTGCAGAGGGAGGCCGAACGGACGGACGTACATTCGAATTCCGCTCCAACGGTCCAGAGAGAGACCGAACGGACGCATGTATGTTGAAATTCCGCTCGGACGGTGCAGAGGGAGGTCGAACGGACGCACGTACGTACGAATTCCGCACGAACAGTGGAGAGGGAATCCGAACGGTCGCACGTACGTTCTAATTCCGCTCGAACGGTGCAGAGGGAGGTCGAACGGACGCACGTACGTCCGAATTGCTCTTAAACGGTGCAGAAGTAGGCCGAACGGACGCACGAACGTTCCAATTCCGCTCGGACAGTGCACAGGGAGGCTTAACGTGTGTAAGTTCGTTCGAATTTAGCACGAACGGTGCTGAGAGAGGCCGAACGAACGCACGTACGTTCGAATTCCGCTCGAACGGTGCAGACTGAAACCGAACGGTCGCACGTCCGTTCTAATTCCGCTCGGACGGTGCTGAGAGAGGCCGAACGGACGCACGTACGTTCGAATTACGCTCGAACGGTGCAGACTGAAACCGAACGGTCGCACGTCCGTTCTAATTCCGCTCGAACAGTGGAGAGCGAGGTTGATCGGACGCGCGTATGTTCGAATTCCGTAGCGTAGGGAGGCCGAACGGACGCACGTACGTTCGAATTCCGCTCAAACGGTGCAGAGGGAGGCCGAACGGACGCACGTACGTTCGAATTCCGCTTGAACGGTGCAGAGGGAGTCCGAACGGACGCACGTACGTTCGAATTCCACTCGAACGGTGCAGAGGGAGGCCAAACGGACGCACGTACGTTCCAATTCCGCTCGAAAGGTGCAGAGGGAGGCCGAACGTACGCACATACGTTCGAATTCCAAATGGATGGTGCAGAGGGAGGCCGAACAGACGCACGTACGTTCGAATTCCGATCGAAAGGTGTAGAAGGATGGTGAACGGACGCACGTACATTCGAATTTGGACGAACGGTGCAGAGGGAAGACGATCGTACGCACATATGTTTGAATTCCGCTAGAACCGTGCAGAGGAAGGTCGAACGGACGCACGTAAGTTCGAATTCCGCTCGACCGGTTGAGAGGTAGGCCGAACGGACGCACGAACGTTCGAAATCCGCTCGGACAGTGCACAGGGAGGCTTAACGTGAGCACGTTCGTTCGAATTTCGCACGAACGGTGCAGAGAGAGGCCGAACGGACGAACGTACGTTCGAATTCCGCTCGAACTGTGCAGAGGGAATCCGAACGTTCGCACGAACGTTCTAATTCCGCTCGAACGGTGGAGAGCGAGGTTGAACGGACGCTCGTATGTTCTAATTCCGCCCGAACGTAGCGTAGGGAGGCCGAACGGATGCACTTACGTTCGAATTCCGCTCGAACTGTTCACAGGGAGGCTTAACGAAGGCACGTACGTTCGAATTCCGCTCCAACGGTGCAGACTGAGGCCGAATGGTCGTGCGTACGTTCGAATTCTTCTCGAACGATGCAGAGGGATGTGAAACGGACGCACGTACGTTCGAAATCCGTTCGAACGGTGAAGAGGGAGGCCGAACGGACGGACGTACGTTCCAATTCCGCTCGAACGCTGCTGAGGGAGGCCAAACGGACGCACATACGTTCGAATTGCACTCGAACAGTGCAGAGGGAGGCCGAACGGACGCACGTCCTTTCGAATTCCCCTCGAATGGTGCAGAGGGAGGCCGAACGGACGCACGTACATTCGAATTCCGCTCCAACGGTGCAGAGGGAGGCCGAACGAATGCACGTACGTTCGAATTCCGCTCGCACAGTGCAGAGGGATGGTGAAGGGACGAACGTACATTCGAATTTCGACGAACGGTGCAGAGGGAAGCCGATCGCACGCACGTACGTTCGATTTCCGCTCGAACGGTGAAGAGGGAGGCTTAACGGACGCACATATGCTCGAATTCAGCTCGAACGGTCCAGAGAGAGACCGAACGGACGCACGTATTTTGAAATTCCGTTCGGACGGTGCAGAGGGAGGCCGAACGGACGCATGTATTTTGAAATTCCGTTCGGACGGTGCAGGGGGAGGCCGAACGAACGCACGTACGTACGAATTCCGCACGAACAGTGCAGAGGGAGGTCGAACGGACGCACGTACGTTCGAATTCCGCTCGGACAGTGCACAGGGAGGCTTAACGTGGGCACGTTCGTTCGAATTTCGCACGAACGGTGCAGAGAAAGGCCGGACGGACGCACGTACTTTCGAATTCCACTCGGATGGTGCAGAGAGAGGCCGAACGGACGAACGTACGTTCGAATTCCGCTCGACCGGTGCAGAGGGAATCCGAACGTTCGCACGAACGTTCTAATTCCGCTCGAACGGTGGAGAGCGAGGTTGAACGGACGCTCGTATGTTCTAATTCCGCCCGAACGTAGCGTAGGGAGGCCGAACGGATGCACTTACGTTCGAATTCCGCTCGAACTGTTCACAGGGAGGCTTAACGAAGGCACGTACGTTCGAATTCCGCTCCAACGGTGCAGACTGAGGCCGAATGGTCGTGCGTACGTTCGAATTCTTCTCGAACGATGCAGAGGGATGTGAAACGGACGCACGTACGTTCCAATTCCGCTCGAACGCTGCTGAGGGAGGCCAAACGGACGCACATACGTTCGAATTGCACTCGAACAGTGCAGAGGGAGGCCGAACGGACGCACGTCCTTTCGAATACCTCTCGAATGGTGCAGAGGGAGGCCGAACGGACGCACGTACATTCGAATTCCGCTCCAACGGTGCAGAGGGAGGCCGAACGAATGCACGTATGTTCGAATTCCGCTCGCACAGTGCAGAGGGATGGTGAAGGGACGCACGTACATTCGAATTTCGACGAACGGTGCAGAGGGAAGCCGATCGCACGCACGTACGTTCGATTTCCGCTCGAACGGTGAAGAGGGAGGCTTAACGGACGCACATATGTTCGAATTCAGCTCGAACGGTCCAGAGAGAGACCGAACGGACGCATGTATTTTGAAATTCCGTTCGGACGGTGCAGGGGGAGGCCGAACGGACGCACGTACGTACGAATTCCGCACGAACAGTGCAGAGGGAGGTCGAACGGACGCACGAACGTTCGAATTCCGCTCGGACAGTGCACAGGGAGGCTTAACGTGGGCACGTTCGTTCGAATTTCGCACGAACGGTGCAGAGAAAGGCCGGACGGACGCACGTACTTTCGAATTCCACTCGGACGGTGCAGAGAGAGGCCGAACGGACGAACGTACGTTCGAATTCCGCTCGAACTGTGTAGAGGGAATCCGAACGGTCGCACGTACGTTCTAATTCCGCTCGAACGGTGGAGAGCGAGGTTGAACGGACGCACGTATGTTCATATTCCGCCCGAACGTAGCGTAGGGAGGCCGAACGGATGCACTTACGTTCGAATTCCGCTCGAACTGTTCACAGGGAGGCTTAACGGAGGCACGTACGTTCGAATTCCGCTCCAACGGTGCAGACTGAGGCCGAATTCCTATCGAACGGTGCAGAGGTAGGCCGAACGGACGCACGAACAGAGGGAGGCCGAATAGACGCACGTATATTCGAATTCCACTCCAACAGTGCAGAGGGAGACCTAACGGATGCACGTACGTTCGAATTCCGCTCGCACTGTGCAGAGGGATGCTGAACGGAGGCACGTACATTCGAATTTCGACGAACGGTGCAGAGGGAAGCCGATCGCACGCACGTACGTTCGAATTCCGCTTCAACGGTGCAGACTGAGACCGAATGATGACGCGTACGTTCGAATTCTTCTCGAACGGTGCAGAGGGAGGTGAAACGGACGCACGCACTTTAGAATTCCGTTCGAACGGTGCAGAGGGAGGGCGAACGTTCGAATTCCGCCCGAATGTAGCGTAGGGAGGCCGAACGGATGCACTTACGTTCGAATTCCGCTCGAACTGTTCACAGGGAGGCTTAACGGAGGCACGTACGTTCGAATTCCGCTCCAACGGTGCAGACTGAGGCCGAATTCCTATCGAACGGTGCAGAGGTAGGCCGAACGGACGCACGAACTTTCGAATTCTGCTCGGACAGTGCACTGGGAGGCTTAACGTGGGCACGTTCGTTCGAATTTCGCACGAACGGTGCAGAGGGAGGCTGAACGAACGCACGTACGTTCGAATTCCGCTCGGACGGTGCAGAGAGAGGCCGAACGGACGCACGTACGTTCGAATTCCGCTCGAACGGTTCACAGGGTGGCTTAACGGAGGCACGTACATCTAATTCCGCTCCAACGGTGCAGACTGAGGCCGAATGATCGGGCGTACGTTCGAATTCCGTTTGAACGGTGCAGAGGTTGACCGAACGGACGCACGTACGTTCGAATTCCACTCGAACGGTGCAGAGGGAGGCTTAACGTGGGGACGTTAGTTCGAATTTCGCACGAATGGTGGAGAGCGAGGTTGAACGGACGCACGTATGTTCGAGTTCCGCCCGAACGTAGCGTAGGGAGGCCGAACGGACGAACGTACGTTCGAATTCCGCTCAAACGGTTCCCAAGGAGGCTTAACGGAGGCAAGTACGTTCGAATTCCGCTCCATCGGGGCAGACTGAGGCCGTATGGTCGCGCGTACGTTCGAATTCTTCTCGAACGATGCAGAGAGAGGTGAAACGGACGCACGTACGTTCCAATTCCGTTCGAACGGTGCGGAGGGAGGCTGAACAGACGCACGTACGTTCGAATTCCGCTGGAACGGTGCAGAGGGAGGCCGAACGGTGCAGAGGGAGGCCGAATAGACGCACGTATATTCGAATTCCACTCCAACAGTGCAGAGGGAGACCTAACGGATGCACGTACGTTCGAATTCCGCTCGCACTGTGCAGAGGGATGGTGAACGGAGGCACGTACATTCGAATTTCGACGAACGGTGCAGAGGGAAGCCGATCGCACGCACGTACGTTCGAATTCCGCTCGAATGGTGAAGAGGGAGGCTTAACGGAGGCACATACGTTCGAATTCCGCTCGAACGGTGCAGAGAGAGATCGAACGTACGCATGTATGTTGAAATTCCGCTCGAACGGTGCAGAGGGAGGCCGAACGGACGCACGTACGTACGAATTCCGGTCGGACAGTACACAGGGAGGCTTAACGTGGTTACGTTTGTTCGAATTTGGCACGAACGGTGCAAAGGGAGGCCGAACGTACGCACGTACGTTCGAATTCCGCTCGGACGGTGCAGAGAAAGGCCGAACGGACGCACGTACGTTCGAATTCCGCTCGACCGGTGCAGAGGGAATCCGAACGGTCGCACGTACGTTCTAATTCCGCTCGAACGGTGGAGAACGAGGTTGAACGGACTCACGTATGTTCGAATTCCGCCCGAACGTAGAGTAGGGAGGCCGAACGGACGCACGTACGTTCGAATTCCGCTCGAACGGTTCACAGGGAGGCTTAACGGAGGCACGTACGTTCGAATTCCGCTCCAACGGTGCAGACTGAGACCGAATGATGACGCGTACGTTCGAATTCTTCTCGAACGGTGCAGAGGGAGGTGAAACGGACGCACGCACTTTAGAATTCCGTTCGAACGGTGCAGAGGGAGGGCGAACGGACGCACGTACGTTCGAATTCCGCTCAAACGGTGCAGAGGGAGGCCAAACGGACGCACGTACGTTCGAATTCCGCTCGAACGGTGCAGAGGGAGGCCGAACTGACGCACATACGTTCGAATTCCCAACGGATGGTGCAAAGGGAGGCCGAACAAGCGCACGTACGTTCGAATTCCGATCGAACGCTGTTGAGGGATGGTGAACGGACGCACGTACATTCGAATTTCGACGAACGGTGCAGAGGGAAGCCGATCGTTCGCACATATGTTCGAATTCCGCTAGAACGGTGCAGAGGGAGGTCGAACGGACGCACGTACGTTCGAATTCCGCTCGAACGGTTCACAGGGAGGCTCAACAGAGGCACGTACATCTAATTCCGCTCCAACGGTGCAGACTGAGGCTGAATGATCGCGCGTACGTTCGAATTCTTCTCGAACGGTGAAGAGGGAGGTGAAACGGACGCACGTGCGTTAGCATTCCGTTTGAACGGTGCAGAGGAAGGCCGAACGGACGCACGTACGTTCGAATTCCGCTCAAACGGTGCAGATGGAGGCCGAAGGGACGCACGTATGTTCGAATTCTTCTCGAACGGTGAAGAGGGAGGCTTAACGGAGGCACATACGTTCGAATTCCGCTCGAACGGTGCACAGAGAGACCGAACGAACGCACGTATGTTGAAATTCCGCACGAACGGTGCAGAGGGAGGCATAACGGACGTACGTACGTCCGAATTCCGCTCGAACGGTACAGAGGGAGGTCGAACGGACGCACGTACCTTCGAATTCTGCGCGAACTGTGCACAAAGAGGCCGAATGGACGCACGTACGTTCGAATTCCGCTCGAACGGTGCAGAGAGAGATCGAACGGACGCATGTATGCTGAAATTCCGCTCGAACGGTGCAAATGGGAGGCCGAACGGACGCACGTACGTACGAATTCCGCTCGAACTGTGCAGAGGGAGGACGAACGGACGCACATACGTTCGAATTCCGCTCGGACAGTGCACAGGGAGGCTTAACGTGGTTACGTTTGTTCGAATTTGGCACGAACGGTGCAAAGGGAGGCCGAACGTATGCACGTACGTTCGAATTCCGCTCGGACGGTGCAGAGAAAAGCCGAACGGACGCACGTACGTTCGAATTCCGCTCGACCGGTGCAGAGGGAATCCGAACGGTCGCACGTACGTTCTAATTCCGCTCGAACGGTGGAGAACGAGGTTGAACGGACTCACGTATGTTCGAATTCCGCCCGAACGGACGCACGTACGTTCGAATTCCGCTCGAACGGTTCACAGGGAGGCTTAACGGAGGCACGTACGTTCGAATTCCGCTCCAACGGTGCAGACTGAGACCGAATGATGACGCGTACGTTCGAATTCTTCTCAAACGGTGCAGAGGGAGGTGAAACGGACGCACGCACTTTAGAATTCCGTTCGAACGGGGCAGAGGGAGGGCGAACGGACGCACGTACGTTCGAATTCCGCTCAAACGGTGCAGAGGGAGGCCAAACGGACGCACGTACGTTCGAATTCCGCTCGAACGGTGCAGAGGGAGGCCGAACTGATGCACATACGTTCGAATTCCCAACGGATGGTGCAAAGGGAGGCCGAACAGACGCACGTACGTTCGAATTCCGATCGAACGCTGTTGAGGGATGGTGAACGGACGCACGTACATTCGAATTTCGACGAACGGTGCAGAGGGAAGCCGATCGTTCGCACATATGTTCGAATTCCGCTAGAACGGTGCAGAGGGAGGTCGAACGGACGCACGTACGTTCGAATTCCGCTCGAACGGTTCACAGGGAAGCTCAACAGAGGCACGTACATCTAATTCCGCTCCAACGGTGCAGACTGAGGCCGAATGATCGCGCGTACGTTCGAATTCTTCTCGAACGGTGAAGAGGGAGGTGAAACGGATGCACGTACGTTAGCATTCCGTTTGAACGGTGCAGAGGAAGGCCGAACGGACGCACGTACGTTCGAATTCTTCTCGAACGGTGAAGAGGGAGGTGAAACGGACGCACGCGCGTTAGCATTCCGTTTGAACGGTGCAGAGGAAGGCCGAACGGACGCACGTACGTTCGAATTCCGCTCAAACGGTGCAGATGGAGGCCGAAGGGACGCACGTACGTTCGAATTCTTCTCGAACGGTGAAGAGGGAGGCTTAACGGAGGCACATACGTTAGAATTCCGCTCGAACGGTGCACAGAGAGACCGAACGAACGCACGTATGTTGAAATTCCGCACGAACGGTGCAGAGGGAGGCATAACGGACGTACGTACGTCCGAATTCCGCTCGAACGGTACAGAGGGAGGTCGAACGGACGCACGTACCTTCGAATTCTGCGCGAACTGTGCACAAAGAGGCCGAATGGACGCACGTACGTTCGAATTCCGCTCGAACGGTGCAGAGAGAGATCGAACGGACGCATGTATGTTGAAATTCCGCTCGAACGGTGCAGAGGGAGGCCGAACGGACGCACGTACGTACGAATTCCGCTCGAACTGTGCAGAGGGAGGACGAACGGACGCACGTACGTTCGAATTCCGCTCGGACAGGGCACAGGGAGGCTTAACGTGGTTACGTTTGTTCGAATTTGGCACGAACGGTGCAAAGGGAGGCCGAACGTACGCACGTACGTTCGAATTCCGCTCGGACGGTGCAGAGAAATGCCGAACGGACGCACGTACGTTCGAATTCCGCTCGACCGGTGCAGAGGGAATCCGAACGGTCGCACGTACGTTCTAATTCCGCTCGAACGGTGGAGAACGAGGTTGAACGGACTCACGTATGTTCGAATTCCGCCCGAACGTAGAGTAGGGAGGCCGAACGGACGCACGTACGTTCGAATTCCGCTCGAACGGTTCACAGGGAGGCTTAACGGAGGCACGTACGTTCGAATTCCGCTCCAACGGTGCAGACTGAGACCGAATGATGACGCGTACGTTCGAATTCTTCTCGAACGGTGCAGAGGGAGGTGAAACGGACGCACGCACTTTAGAATTCCGTTCGAACGGTGCAGAGGGAGGGCGAACGGACGCACGTACGTTCGAATTCCGCTCAAACGGTGCAGAGGGAGGCCTAACGGACGCACGTACGTTCGAATTCCGCTCGAACGGTGCAGAGGGAGGCCGAACTGACGCACATACGTTCGAATTCCCAACGGATGGTGCAAAGGGAGGCCGAACAAGCGCACGTACGTTCGAATTCCGATCGAACGCTGATGAGGGATGGTGAACGGACGCACGTACATTCGAATTTCGACGAACGGTGCAGAGGGAAGCCGATCGTTCGCACATATGTTCGAATTCCGCTAGAACGGTGCAGAGGGAGGTCGAACGGACGCACGTACGTTCGAATTCCGCTCGAACGGTTCACAGGGAGGCTCAACAGAGGCACGTACATCTAATTCCGCTCCAACGGTGCAGACTGAGGCCGAATGATCGCGCGTACGTTCGAATTCTTCTCGAACGGTGAAGAGGGAGGTGAAACGGACGCACGTGCGTTAGCATTCCGTTTGAACGGTGCAGAGGAAGGCCGAACGGACGCACGTACGTTCGAATTCCGCTCAAACGGTGCAGATGGAGGCCGAAGGGACGCACGTACGTTCGAATTCTTCTCGAACGGTGAAGAGGGAGGCTTAACGGAGGCACATACGTTCGAATTCCGCTCGAACGGTGCACAGAGAGACCGAACGAACGCACGTATGTTGAAATTCCGCACGAACGGTGCAGAGGGAGGCATAACGGACGTACGTACGTCCGAATTCCGCTCGAACGGTACAGAGGGAAGTCGAACGGACGCACGTACCTTCGAATTCTGCGCGAACTGTGCACAAAGAGGCCGAATGGACGCACGTACGTTCGAATTCCGCTCGAACGGTGCAGAGAGAGATCGAACGGACGCATGTATGCTGAAATTCCGCTCGAACGGTGCAAATGGGAGGCCGAACGGACGCACGTACGTACGAATTCCGCTCGAACTGTGCAGAGGGAGGACGAACGGACGCACATACGTTCGAATTCCGCTCGGACAGTGCACAGGGAGGCTTAACGTGGTTACGTTTGTTCGAATTTGGCACGAACGGTGCAAAGGGAGGCCGAACGTATGCACGTACGTTCGAATTCCGCTCGGACGGTGCAGAGAAAAGCCGAACGGACGCACGTACGTTCGAATTCCGCTCGACCGGTGCAGAGGGAATCCGAACGGTCGCACGTACGTTCTAATTCCGCTCGAACGGTGGAGAACGAGGTTGAACGGACTCACGTATGTTCGAATTCCGCCCGAACGTAGAGTAGGGAGGCCGAACGGACGCACGTACGTTCGAATTCCGCTCGAACGGTTCACAGGGAGGCTTAACGGAGGCACGTACGTTCGAATTCCGCTCCAACGGTGCAGACTGAGACCGAATGATGACGCGTACGTTCGAATTCTTCTCAAACGGTGCAGAGGGAGGTGAAACGGACGCACGCACTTTAGAATTCCGTTCGAACGGTGCAGAGGGAGGGCGAACGGACGCACGTACGTTCGAATTCCGCTCAAACGGTGCAGAGGGAGGCCAAACGGACGCACGTACGTTCGAATTCCGCTCGAACGGTGCAGAGGGAGGCCGAACTGATGCACATACGTTCGAATTCCCAACGGATGGTGCAAAGGGAGGCCGAACAGACGCACGTACGTTCGAATTCCGATCGAACGCTGTTGAGGGATGGTGAACGGACGCACGTACATTCGAATTTCGACGAACGGTGCAGAGGGAAGCCGATCGTTCGCACATATGTTCGAATTCCGCTAGAACGGTGCAGAGGGAGGTCGGACGGACGCACGTACGTTCGAATTCCGCTCGAACGGTTCACAGGGAAGCTCAACAGAGGCACGTACATCTAATTCCGCTCCAACGGTGCAGACTGAGGCCGAATGATCGCGCGTACGTTCGAATTCTTCTCGAACGGTGAAGAGGGAGGTGAAACGGATGCACGTGCGTTAGCATTCCGTTTGAACGGTGCAGAGGAAGGCCGAACGGACGCACGTACGTTCGAATTCTTCTCGAACGGTGAAGAGGGAGGTGAAACGGACGCACGCGCGTTAGCATTCCGTTTGAACGGTGCAGAGGAAGGCCGAACGGACGCACGTACGTTCGAATTCCGCTCAAACGGTGCAGATGGAGGCCGAAGGGACGCACGTACGTTCGAATTCTTCTCGAACGGTGAAGAGGGAGGCTTAACGGAGGCACATACGTTCGAATTCCGCTCGAACGGTGCACAGAGAGACCGAACGAACGCACGTATGTTGAAATTCCGCACGAACGGTGCAGAGGGAGGCATAACGGACGTACGTACGTCCGAATTCCGGTCGAACGGTACAGAGGGAGGTCGAACGGACGCACGTACCTTCGAATTCTGCGCGAACTGTGCACAAAGAGGCCGAATGGACGCACGTACGTTCGAATTCCGCTCGAACGGTGCAGAGAGAGATCGAACGGACGCATGTATGTTGAAATTCCGCTCGAACGGTGCAGAGGGAGGCCGATCGGACGCACGTACGTACGAATTCCGCTCGAACTGTGCAGAGGGAGGACGAACGGACGCACGTACGTTCGAATTCCGCTCGGACAGTGCACAGGGAGGCTTAACGTGGTTACGTTTGTTCGAATTTGGCACGAACGGTGCAAAGGGAGGCCGAATGTACGCACGTACGTTCGAATTCCGCTCGGACGGTGCAGAGAAAGGCCGAACGGACGCACGTACGTTCGAATTCCGCTCGACCGGTGCAGAGGGAATCCGAACGATCGCACGTACGTTCTAATTCCGCTCGAACGGTGGAGAACGAGGTTGAACGGACTCACGTATGTTCGAATTCCGCCCGAACGTAGAGTAGGGAGGCCGAACGGACGCACGTACGTTCGAATTCCGCTCGAACGGTTCACAGGGAGGCTTAACGGAGGCACGTACGTTCGAATTCCGCTTCAACGGTGCAGACTGAGACCGAATGATGACGCGTACGTTCGAATTCTTCTCGAACGGTGCAGAGGGAGGTGAAACGGACGCACGCACTTTAGAATTCCGTTCGAACGGTGCAGAGGGAGGGCGAACGGACGCACGTACGTTCGAATTCCTCTCAAACGGTGCAGAGGGAGGCCAAACGGACGCACGTACGTTCGAATTCCGCTCGAACGGTGCAGAGGGAGGCCGAACTGATGCACATACGTTCGAATTCCCAACGGATGGTGCAAAGGGAGGCCGAACAGACGCACGTACGTTCGAATTCCGATCGAACGCTGTTGAGGGATGGTGAACGGACGCACGTACATTCGAATTTCGACGAACGGTGCAGAGGGAAGCCGATCGTTCGCACATATGTTCGAATTCCGCTAGAACGGTGCAGAGGGAGGTCGAACGGACGCACGTACGTTCGAATTCCGCTCGAACGGTTCACAGGGAGGCTCAACAGAGGCACGTACATCTAATTCCGCTCCAACGGTGCAGACTGAGGCCGAATGATCGCGCGTACGTTCGAATTCTTCTCGAACGGTGAAGAGGGAGGTGAAACGGATGCACGTGCGTTAGCATTCCGTTTGAACGGTGCAGAGGAAGGCCGAACGGACGCACGTACGTTCGAATTCCGCTCAAACGGTGCAGAGGGAGGCCGAAGGGACGCACGTACGTTCGAATTCTTCTCGATCGGTGAAGAGGGAGGCTTAACGGAGGCACATACGTTCGAATTCCGCTCGAACGGTGCACAGAGAGACCGAACGAACGCACGTATGTTGAAATTCCGCACGAACGGTGCAGAGGGAGGCATAACGGACGTACCTACGTCCGAATTCCGCTCGAACGGTACAGAGGGAGGTCGAACGGACGCACGTACCTTCGAATTCTGCGCGAACTGTGCACAAAGAGGCCGAATGGACGCACATACGTTCGAATTCCCCTCGAACTGTGCAGATGTAGGCCGAACGGACGCACGAACATTCGAATTCCGCTCGGACGGTGCAAAGGGAGGCCGAACAGACGCACGTACGTACGAATTATGCTCGAACGGACGCACGTACGTTCGAATTCCTCTCGACCGTAGCAGAGGTAGGCCGAACGGACGTACGAACGTTCGAATTCCTCTCGGACAGTGCAGAGGGATGGTGAACGGAGGCACGTACGTTCGAATTCCGCTCGAACAGTGAAGAGGGAGGCTTAACGGAGGCACATACGTTCGAATTCCGCTCGAACGGTGCAAAGAGAGATCGAACGGACGCATGTATGTTGAAATTCCGCTCGAACGGTGCAGAGGGAGGGCGAATGGACGCACGTACGTACGAATTCTGCTCGAAATGTGTAGAGGGAGGACGAACGGACGCACGTACGTTCGAATTCCGCTCGGACAGTGCACAGGGAGATTTAACGTGGTTACGTTTGTTCGAATTTGGCACGAACGGTGCAAAGGGAGGCCGAACGTACGCACGTACGTTCGAATTCCGCTCGGACGGTGCAGAGAAAGGCCGAACGGACGCACGTACGTTCGAATTCCGCTCGAACGGTGGAGAACGAGGTTGAACGGACTCACGTATGTTCGAATTCCGCCCGAACGTAGAGTAGGGAGGCCGAACGGACGCACGTACGTTCGAATTCCGCTCGAACGGTTCACAGGGAGGCTTAACGGAGGCACGTACGTTCGAATTCCGCTCCAACGGTGCAGACTGAGACCGAATGATGACGCGTACGTTCGAATTCTTCTCGAACGGTGCAGAGGGAGGTGAAACGGACGCACGCACTTTAGAATTCTGTTCGAACGGTGCAGAGGAAGGGCGAACGGACGCACGTACGTTCGAATTCCGCTCAAACGGTGCAGAGGGAGGCCAAACGGACGCACGTACGTTCGAATTCCGCTCGAACGGTGCAGAGGGAGGCCGAAGGGACGCACGTACGTTCGAATTCTTCTCGATCGGTGAAGAGGGAGGCTTAACGGAGGCACATACGTTCGAATTCCGCTCGAACGGTGCACAGAGAGACCGAACGAACGCACGTATGTTGAAATTCCGCACGAACGGTGCAGAGGGAGGCATAACGGACGTACCTACGTCCGAATTCCGCTCGAACGGTACAGAGGGAGGTCGAACGGACGCACGTACCTTCGAATTCTGCGCGAACTGTGCACAAAGAGGCCGAATGGACGCACATACGTTCGAATTCCCCTCGAACTGTGCAGATGTAGGCCGAACGGACGCACGAACATTCGAATTCCGCTCGGACGGTGCAAAGGGAGGCCGAACAGACGCACGTACGTACGAATTATGCTCGAACGGACGCACGTACGTTCGAATTCCTCTCGACCGTAGCAGAGGTAGGCCGAACGGACGTACGAACGTTCGAATTCCTCTCGGACAGTGCAGAGGGATGGTGAACGGAGGCACGTACGTTCGAATTCCGCTCGAACAGTGAAGAGGGAGGCTTAACGGAGGCACATACGTTCGAATTCCGCTCGAACGGTGCAAAGAGAGATCGAACGGACGCATGTATGTTGAAATTCCGCTCGAACGGTGCAGAGGGAGGGCGAATGGACGCACGTACGTACGAATTCTGCTCGAAATGTGTAGAGGGAGGACGAACGGACGCACGTACGTTCGAATTCCGCTCGGACAGTGCACAGGGAGATTTAACGTGGTTACGTTTGTTCGAATTTGGCACGAACGGTGCAAAGGGAGGCCGAACGTACGCACGTACGTTCGAATTCCGCTCGGACGGTGCAGAGAAAGGCCGAACGGACGCACGTACGTTCGAATTCCGCTCGAACGGTGGAGAACGAGGTTGAACGGACTCACGTATGTTCGAATTCCGCCCGAACGTAGAGTAGGGAGGCCGAACGGACGCACGTACGTTCGAATTCCGCTCGAACGGTTCACAGGGAGGCTTAACGGAGGCACGTACGTTCGAATTCCGCTCCAACGGTGCAGACTGAGACCGAATGATGACGCGTACGTTCGAATTCTTCTCGAACGGTGCAGAGGGAGGTGAAACGGACGCACGCACTTTAGAATTCTGTTCGAACGGTGCAGAGGAAGGGCGAACGGACGCACGTACGTTCGAATTCCGCTCAAACGGTGCAGAGGGAGGCCAAACGGACGCACGTACGTTCGAATTCCGCTCGAACGGTGCAGAGGGAGGCCGAACGGACGCACATACGTTCGAATTCCCAACGGATGGTGCAAAGGGAGGCCGAACAGACGCACGTACGTTCGAATTCCGATCGAACGCTGTTGAGGGATGGTGAACGGACGCACGTACATTCGAATTTCGACGAACGGTGCAGAGGGAAGCCGATCGTTCGCACATATGTTCGAATTCCGCTAGAACGGTGCAGAGGGAGGTCGAACGGACGCACGTACGTTCGAATTCAGCTCGAACGGTTCACAGGGAGGCTCAACAGAGGCACGTACATCTAATTCCGCTCCAACGGTGCAGACTGAGGCCGAATGATCGCGCGTACGTTCGAATTCTTCTCGAACGGTGAAGAGGGAGGTGAAACGGACGCACGTGCGTTAGCATTCCGTTTGAACGGTGCAGAGGGAGGCCGACCGGACGCACGTACGTTCGAATTCCGCTCAAACGGTGCAGAGGGAGGCCGAAGGGACGCACGTACGTTCGAATTCTTCTCGAACGGTGAAGAGGGAGGCTTAACGGAGGCACATACGTTCGAATTCCGCTCGAACGGTGCACAGAGAGACCGAACGAACGCACGTATGTTGAAATTCCGCACGAACGGTGCAGAGGGAGGCATAACGGACGTACGTACGTCCGAATTCCGCTCGAACGGAACAGAGGGAGGTCGAACGGACGCACGTACCTTCGAATTCTGCGCGAACTGTGCACAAAGAGGCCGAACGGACGCACGTACGTTCGAATTCCTCTCGACCGGAGCAGAGGTAGGCCGAACGGACGTACGAACGTTCGAATTCCGCTCGGACAGTGCACAGGGAGGCTTAACGTGGGCACGTTAGTTCGAATTTCGCACGAATGGTGGAGAGCGAGGTTGAACGGACGCACGTATGTTCGAGTTCCGCCCGAACGTGGCGTAGGGATGCCGAACGGACGAACGTACGTTCGAATTCCGCTCAAACGGGGCAGACTGAGGCCGAATGGTCGTGCGTACGTTCGAATTCTTCTCGAACGATGCACAGGGAGGCTTAACGTGGGCACGTTCGTTCGAATGTCGCACGAACGGTGCAGAGAAAGGCCGAACGGACGCACGTACGTTCGAATTCCGCTCGGACGGCGCAGAGAAAGGCCGAACGGACGCACGTACGTTCGAATTCCGCTCGACCGGTGCAGAGGGAATCCGAACGGTCGCACGTACGTTCTAATTCCGCTCGACCGGTGGAGAGCGAGGTTGAACGGACGCACGTATGTTCGAATTCCGCCCGAACGGTTCACAGGGAGGCTTAACGGAGGCACGTACGTTCGAATTCCGCTCGACCGATGCAGAGGGAATCAGAACGGTCGCACGTACGTTCTAATTCCGCTCGAACGGTGGAGAACGAGGTTGAACGGACGCACGTATGTTCCAATTCCGCCCGAACGCACGTACGTTCGAATTTCGCTAGAACTGTGCAGAGGTAAGCCGAACGGACGCACGAACATTCGAATTCCGTTCGGACGTTGCAGAGGGAGGCCGAACTGACGCACGTACGTACGAATTCAGCTCGAACTGTGCAGAGGGAGGCCGAACGGACGCACGTACGTTCGAATCCCGCTCGGACAGTGCACAGGGAGGCTTAACGTGGTCACGTTCGTTCGAATTTCGCACGAACGGTGCAGAGGCAGGCCGAACGTACGCACGTACGTTCGACCTCCGCTCGGACGGTGCAGAGACAGGACGAATGGACGCACGTACGTTCGAATTCCGCTCGACCGGTGCAGAGGGAATCCGAACGGTCGCACGTACGTTCTAATTCCGCTCGAACGGTGGAGAACGAGGTTGAACGCATGCACGTATGTTCGAATTCCGCCCGAACGTAGAGTAGGGACGCCGAACGGACGCACGTCCGTTCGAATTTCGCTCGAACGGTTCACAGGGAGGCTCAACAGAGGCACGTACATCTAATTCCGCTCCAACGGTGCAGACTGAGGCCGAATGATCGCGCGTACGTTCGAATTCTTCTCGAACGGTGAAGAGGGAGGTGAAACGGACGCACGTGCGTTAGCATTCCGTTTGAACGGTGCAGAGGGAGGCCGAACGGACGCACGTACGTTCGAATTCCGCTCAAACGGTGCAGAGGGAGGCCGAAGGGACGCACGTACGTTCGAATTCTTCTCGAACGGTGAAGAGGGAGGCTAAACGGAGGCACATACGTTCGAATTCCGCTCGAACGGTGCACAGAGAGACCGAACGAACGCACGTATGTTGAAATTCCGCACGAACGGTGCAGAGAGAGGCCGATCGGACGCACGTACGTTCGAATTCCACTCGGACGGTGCAGAGAGAGACCAAACGGACGCACGTACGTTCGAATTCCGCTCTAACGGTGCAGAGGGAATCCGAACGGTCGCACGTACGTTCTAATTCCGCTCGAACGGTGTAGAGCGAGGTTGAACGGACGCACGTATGTTCGAATTCCGCCCGAACGTAGCGTACGGAGGCCGAACGAACGCACGTACGTTCGAATTCCGCTCGAACAGGGCAGAGGTAGGCCGAACGGACGCACGTACGTTCGAATTCCGCTTGAACGGTGCAGAGGGAGGCCAAAAGGACGCACGTACATTCGAATTCCGCTCGAACAGTGCAGAGGGAGGCCGAACAGACTCACGTACGTCCGAATTCCTATCGAACGGTGCAGAGGTAGGCCGAACGGACGCACGAACGTTCGAATTCCGCTCGGACAGTGTACTGGGAGGCTTAACGTGGGCACGTTCGTTCGAATTTCGCACGAACGGTGCAGAGGGAGGCCGAACGAACGCACGTACGTTCGAATTCCGCTCGGACGGTGCAGAGAGAGGCCGAACGGACGCACGTACGTTCGAATTCCGCTCGAACGGTTCACAGGGAGGCTTAACGGAGGCACGTACATCTAATTCCGCTCCAACGGTGCAGACTGAGGCCGAATGATCGCACGTACGTTCGAATTCCGTTTGAACGGTGCAGAGGTTGGCCGAACGGACGCACGTACGTTCGAATTCCACTCGAACGGTGCAGAGGGAGGCTTAACGGTGCTGAACGGTGCAGAGGGAGGTGAAACGGACGCACGCACTTTAGAATTCCGTTCGAACGGTGCAGAGGGAGGGCGAACGGACGCACGTACGTTCGAATTCCGCTCAAACGGTGCAGAGGGAGGCCAAACGGACGCACGTACGTTCGAATTCCGCTCGAACGGTGCAGAGGGAGGCCGAACTGACGCACATACGTTCGAATTCCCAACGGATGGTGCAAAGGGAGGCCGATCAGACGCACGTACGTTCGAATTCCGATCGAACGCTGTTGAGGGATGGTGAAGGGACGCACGTACATTCGAATTTCGACGAACGGTGCAGAGGGAAGCCGTTCGTTCGCACATATGTTCGAATTCCGCTAGAACGGTGCAGAGGGAGGTCGAACGGACGCACGTACGTTCGAATTCCGCTCGAACGGTTCACAGGGAGGCTCAACAGAGGCACGTACATCTAATTCCGCTCCAACAGTGCAGACTGAAGCCGAATGATCGCGCGTACGTTCGAATTCTTCTCGAACGGTGAAGAGGGAGGTGAAACGGACGCACGTGCGTTAGCATTCCGTTTGAACGGTGCAGAGGAAGGCCGAACGGACGCACGTACGTTCGAATTCCGCTCAAACGGTGCAGAGGGAGGCCGAAGGGACGCACGTACGTTCGAATTCTTCTCGAACGGTGAAGAGGGAGGCTTAACGGAGGCACATACGTTCGAATTCTGCTCGAACGGTGCACAGAGAGACCGAACGAACGCACGTATGTTGAAATTCCGCACGAACGGTGCAGAGGGAGGCATAACGGACGTACCTACGTCCGAATTCCGCTCGAACGGTACAGAGGGAGGTCGAACGGACGCACGTACCTACGAATTCTGCGCGAACTGTGCACAAAGAGGCCGAATGGACGCACGTACGTTCGAATTCCGCTCGAACTGTGCAGATGTAGGCCGAACGGACGCACGAACATTCGAATTCCGCTCGGACGGTGCAGAGGGAGGCCGAACGGACGCACGTACGTACGAATTATGCTCGAACAGTGCAGAGGGAGGTCGAACGGACGCACGTACGTTCGAATTCCTCTCGACCGGAGCAGAGGGAGGCTTAACGTGGGCACGTTAGTTCGAATTTCGCACGAATGGTGGAGAGCGAGGTTGAACGGACGCACGTATGTTCGAGTTCCGCCCGAACGTAGCGTAGGGAGGCCGAACGGACGAACGTACGTTCGAATTCCGCTCAAACGGTTCCCAAGGAGGCTTAACTGAGGCAAGTACGTTCGAATTCCGCTCCATCAGGGCAGACTGAGGCCGAATGGTCGCGCGTACGTTCGAATTCTTCTCGAACGATGCAGAGAGAGGTGAAGCGGACGCACGTACGTTCCAATTCCGTTCGAACGGTGCGGAGGGAGACTGAACAGACGCACGTACGTTCGAATTCCGCTGGAACGGTGCAGAGGGAGGCCGAACGGTGCAGAGGGAGGTCGAACGGACGCACGTACCTTCGAATTCTGCGCGAACTGTGCACAAAGAGGCCGAATGGACGCACGTACGTTCGAATTCCGCTCGAACTGTGCAGATGTAGGCCGAACGGACGCACGAACATTCGAATTCCGCTCGGACGGTGCAGAGGGAGGCCGAACGGACGCACGTACGTACGAATTATGCTCGAACAGTGCAGAGGGAGGTCGAACGGACGCACGTACGTTCGAATTCCTCTCGACCGGAGCAGAGGTAGGCCGAACGGACGTACGAACGTTCGAATTCCGCTCGGACAGTGCACAGGGAGGCTTAACGTGGGCACGTTAGTTCGAATTTCGCACGAATGGTGGAGAGCGAGGTTGAACGGACGCACGTATGTTCGAGTTCCGCCCGAACGGTGCAGAGGGAGGTGAAACGGACGCACGCACTTTAGAATTCCGTTCGAACGGTGCAGAGGGAGGGCGAACGGACGCACGTACGTTCGAATTCCGCTCAAACGGTGCAGACGGAGGCCAAACGGACGCACGTACGTTCGAATTCCGCTCGAACGGTGCAGAGGGAGGCCGAACTGACGCACATACGTTCGAATTCCCAACGGATGGTGCAAAGGGAGGCCGATCAGACGCACGTACATTCGAATTCCGATCGAACGCTGTTGAGGGATGGTGAACGGACGCACGTACATTCGAATTTCGACGAACGGTGCAGAGGGAAGCCGATCGTTCGCACATATGTTCGAATTCCGCTAGAACGGTGCAGAGGGAGGTCGAACGGACGCACGTACGTTCGAATTCCGCTCGAACGGGTCACAGGGAGGCTCAACAGAGGCACGTACATCTAATTCCGCTCCAACGGTGCAGACTGAAGCCGAATGAACGCGCGTACGTTCGAATTCTTCTCGAACGGTGAATAGGGAGGTGAAACGGACGCACGTGCGTTAGCATTCCGTTTGAACGGTGCAGAGGAAGGCCGAACGGACGCACGTACGTTCGAATTCCGCTCAAACGGTGCAGAGGGAGGCCGAAGGGACGCACGTACGTTCGAATTCTTCTAAAACGGTGAAGAGGGAGGCTTAACGGTGGCACATACGTTCGAATTCCGCTCGAACGGTGCACAGAGAGACCGAACGAACGCGCGTATGTTGAAATTCCGCACGAACGGTGCAGAGGGAGGCATAACGGACGTACGTACGTCCGAATTCCGCTCGAACGGTACAGAGGGAGGTCGAACGGACGCACGTACCTTCGAATTCTGCGCGAACTGTGCACAAAGAGGCCGAATGGACGCACGTACGTTCGAATTCCGCTCGAACGGTGCAGAGAGAGATCGAACGGACGCATGTATGTTGAAATTCCGCTCGAACGGTGCAGAGGGAGGCCGAACGTACGCACGTACGTTCGAATTCCGCTCGGACGGTGCAGAGAAAGGCCGAACGGACGCACGTACGTTCGAATTCCGCTCGACCGGTGCAGAGGGAATCCGAACGGACGCACGTACGTTCTAATTCCGCTCGAACGGTGGAGAACGAGGTTGAACGGACTCACGTATGTTCGAATTCCGCCCGAACGTAGAGTAGGGAGGCCGAACGGACGCACGTACGTTCGAATTCCGCTCCAACGGTGCAGACTGAGACCGAATGATGACGCGTACGTTCGAATTCTTCTCAAACGGTGCAGAGAGAGGTGAAACGGACGCACGCACTTTAGAATTCCGTTCGAACGGTGCAGAGGGAGGGCGAACGGACGCACGTACGTTCGAATTCCGTTCGAACGGTGCAGAGGGAGGGCGAACGGACGCACGTACGTTCGAATTCTTCTCAAACGGTGCAGAGGGAGGGCGAACGGACGCACGTACCTTCGAATTCTGCGCGAACTGTGCACAAAGAGGCCGAATGGACGCACGTTCGTTCGAATTCCGCTCGAACTGTGCAGATGTAGGCCGAACGGACGCACGAACATTCGAATTCCGCTCGGACGGTGCAGAGCGGAATTCGAACGGACGCACGTACGTACGAATTATGCTCGAACAGTGCAGAGGGAGGTCGAACGGACGCACGTACGTTCGAATTCCTCTCGACCGGAGCAGAGGTAGGCCGAACGGACGTACGAACGTTCGAATTCCGCTCGGACAGTGCACAGGGAGGCTTAACGTGGGCACGTTAGTTCGAATTTCGCACGAATGGTGGAGAGCGAGGTTGAACGGACGCACGTATGTTCGAGTTCCGCCCGAACGTAGCGTAGGGAGGCCGAACGGTTCCCAAGGAGGCTTAACGGAGGCAAGTACGTTCGAATTCCGCTCCATCGGGGCAGACTGAGGCCGAATGGTCGCGCGTACGTTCGAATTCTTCTCGAACGATGCAGAGAGAGGTGAAACGGACGCACGTACGTTCCAATTCCGTTCGAACGGTGCGGAGGGAGGCTGAACAGACGCACGTACGTTCGAATTCCGCTGGAACGGTGCAGAGGGAGGCCGAACGGTGCAGAGGGAGGCCGAACAGACGCACGTATATTCGAATTCCGCTCCAACAGTGCAGAGGGAGACCTAACGGATGCACGTACGTTCGTATTCCGCTCGCACTGTGCAGAGGGAAGCCGATCGCACGCACGTACGTTCGAATTCCGCTCGAACGGTGAAGAGGGAGGCTTAACGGAGGCACATACGTTCGAATTCCGCTCGAACGGTGCAGAGAGAGATCGAACGGACGCATGTATGTTGAAATTCCGCTCGAACGGTGCAGAGGGAGGCCGAAGGGACGTACGTACGTACGAATTCCGCTCGAACTGTGCAGAGGGAGGACGAACGGACGCACGTACGTTCGAATTCCGCTCGGACAGTGCACAGGGAGGCTTTACGTGGTTACGTTTGTTCGAATTTGGCACGAACGGTGCAAAGGGAGGCCGAACGTACGCACGTACGTTCGAATTCCGCTCGGACGGTGCAGAGAAAGGCCGAACGGACGCACGTACGTTCGAATTCCGCTCGACCGGTGCAGAGGGAATCCGAACGGTCGCACGTACGTTCTAATTCCGCTCGAACGGTGGAGAACGAGGTTGAACGGGCTCATGTATGTTCGAATTCCGCCCGAACGTAGAGTAGGGAGGCCGAACGGACGCACGTACGTTCGAATTCCGCTCGAACGGTTCACAGGGAGGCATAACGGAGGCACGTACGTTCGAATTCCGCTCCAACGGTGCAGACTGAGACCGAATGATGACGCGTACATTCGAATTCTTCTCGAACGGTGCAGAGGGAGGTGAAACGGACGCACGCACTTTAGAATTCCGTTCGAACGGTGCAGAGGGAGGGCGAACGGACGCACGTACGTTCGAATTCCGCTCAAACGGTGCAGAGGGAGGCCAAACGGACGCACGTACGTTCGAATTCCGCTCGAACGGTGCAGTGGGAGGCCGAACTGACGCACATACGCTCGAATTCCCAACGGATGGTGCAAAGGGAGGCCAAACAGACGCACGTACGTTCGAATTCCGATCGAACGCTGTTGAGGGATGGTGAACGGACGCACGTACATTCGAATTTCGACGAACGGTGCAGAGGGAAGCCGATCGTTCGCACATATGTTCGAATTCCGCTAGAACGGTGCAGAGGGAGGTCGAACGGACGCACGTACGTTCGAATTCCGCTCGAACGGTTCACAGGGAGGCTCAACAGAGGCACGTACATCTAATTCCGCTCCAACGGTGCAGACTGAGGCCGAATGATCGCGCGTACGTTCGAATTCTTCTCGAACGGTGAAGAGGGAGGTGAAACGGACGCATGTGCGTTAGCATTCCGTTTGAACGGTGTAGAGGAAGGCCGAACGGACGCATGTACGTTCGAATTCCGCTCAAACGGTGCAGAGGGAGGCCGAAGGGACGCACGTACGTTCGAATTCTTCTCGAACGGTGAAGAGGGAGGCTTAACGGAGGCACATACGTTCGAATTCCGCTCGAACGGTGCACAGAGAGACCGAACGAACGCACGTATGTTGAAATTCCGCACGATCGGTGCAGAGGGAGGCATAACGGACGTACGTACGTCCGAATTCCGCTCGAACGGTACAGAGGGAGGTCGAACGGACGCACGTACCTTCGAATTCTGCGCGAACTGTGCACAAAGAGGCCGAATGGACGCACGTACGTTCGAATTCCGCTCGAACTGTGCAGATGTAGGCCGAACGGACGCACGAACATTCGAATTCCGCTCGGACGGTGCAGAGGGAGGCCGAACGGACGCACGTACGTACGAATTATGCTCGAACAGTGCAGAGGGAGGTCGAACGGACGCACGTACGTTCGAATTCCTCTCGACCGGAGCAGAGGTAGGCCGAACGGACGTACGAACGTTCGAATTCCGCTCGGACAGTGCACAGGGAGGCTTAACGTGGGCACGTTAGTTCGAATTTCGCACGAATTGTGGAGAGCGAGGTTGAACGGACGCACGTATGTTCGAGTTCCGCCCGAACGTAGCGTAGGGAGGCCGAACGGACGAACGTACGTTCGAATTCCGCTCAAACGGTTCCCAAGGAGGCTTAACGGAGGCAAGTACTTTCGAATTCCGCTCCATCGGGGCAGACTGAGGCCGAATGGTCGCGCGTACGTTCGAATTCTTCTCGAACGATGCAGAGAGAGGTGAAACGGACGCACGTACGTTCGAATTCCGTTCGAACGGTGCGGAGGGAGGCTGAACTGACGCACGTACGTTCGAATTCCGCTGGAACGGTGCAGAGGGAGGCCGAACGGTGCAGAGGGAGGCCGAACGGTGCAGAGGGAGGCCGAACAGTCGCACATATATTCGAATTCCGCTCCAACAGTGCAGAGGGAGACCTAACGGATGCACGTACGTTCGAATTCCGCTCGCACTGTGCAGAGGGATGGTGAACGGAGGCACGTACATTCGAATTTCGACGAACGGTGCAGAGGGAAGCCGATCGCACGCACGTACGTTCGAATTCCGCTCGAATGGTGAAGAGGGAGGCTTAACGGAGGCACATACGTTCGAATTCCGCTCGAACGGTGCAGAGAGAGATCGAACGTACGCATGTATGTTGAAATTCCGCTCGAACGGTGCAGAGGGAGGCCGAACGGACGCACGTACGTACGAATTCCGCTCGAACTGTGCAGAGGGAGGACGAACGGACGCACGTACGTTCGAATTCCGCTCGAACGGTGAAGAGGGAGGCTTAACGGAGGCACATACGTTCGAAATCCGCTCGAACGGTGCAGAGAGAGATCGAACGGACGCATGTATGTTGAAATTCCGCTCGAACGGTGCAGAGGGAGGCCGAACGGACGCACGTACGTAAGAATTCCGCTCGAACTGTGCAGAGGGAGGACGAACGGACGCACGTACGTTCGAATTCCGCTCGGACAGTGCACAGGGAGGCTTAACGTGGTTACGTTTGTTCGAATTTGGCTCGAACGGTGCAAAGGGAGGCCGAACGTACGCACGTACATTCGAATTCCGCTCGGACGGTGCAGAGGGAATCCGAACGGTCGCACGTACGTTCTAATTCCGCTCGAACGGTGGAGAACGAGGTCGAACGGACTCACGTATGTTCGAATTCCGCCCGAACGTAGAGTAGGGAGGCCGAACGGACGCACGTACGTTCGAATTCCGCTCCAACGGTGCAGACTGAGACCGAATGATGACGCGTACGTTCGAATTCTTCTCGAACGGTGCAGAGGGAGGTGAAACGGACGCACGCACTTTAGAATTCCGTTCGAACGGTGCAGAGGGAGGGCGAACGGACGCACGTACGTTCGAATTCCGCTCAAACGGTGCAGAAGGAGGCCAAACGGACGCACGTACGTTCGAATTCCGCTCGAACGGTGCAGAGGGAGGCCGAACGGACGCACATACGTTCGAATTCCCAACGGATGGTGCAAAGGGAGGCCGAACAGACGCACGTACATTCGAATTCCGATCGAACGCTGTTGAGGGATGGTGAACGGACGCACGTACATTCGAATTTCGACGAACGGTGCAGAGGGAAGCCGATCGTTCGCACATATGTTCGAATTCCGCTAGAATGGTGCAGAGGGACGTCGAACGGACGCATGTACGTTCGAATTCCGCTCGAACGGTGCAGAGGGAGGTCGAACGGACGCACGTACGTCCGAATTCCTCTCGACCGGTGCAGAGGTAGGCCGAACGGTCGCACGTACGTTCTAATTCCGCTCGAACGATGGAGAGCAAGGTTGAACGGACGCACGTATGTTCGAATTACGCCCGAACGTAGCGTAGGGAGGCCGAACGGGCGCACTTACGTTCGAATTCCGCTCGAACGGTTCACAGGGAGGCTAAACGGAGGCACGTACGTTCGAATTCCGCTCCAACGGTGCAGACTGAGGCCGAATGTTCGTGCGTACGTTAGAATTCTTCTCGAACGATGCAGAGGGAGGTGAAACGGACGCACGTACGTTCGTATTCCGTTCGAACGGTGCAGAGGGAGGCCGAACAGAAGCACGTACGTTCGAATTCCGCTCAAACGGTGCAGAGGGAGGCCGAACGGATGCACGTACGTTCCAAATCCGCTCGAACGGTGCAGAGGGAGGCCAAACGGACGCACATATGTTCGAATTCCACTCGAACGGTGCAGATGGAGGCCGAACGGTGCAGAGGGAAGCCGAACAGACGCACGTATATTCGAATTCCGCTCCAACAGTGCAGAGGGAGACCTAACGGATGCACGTACGTTGGAATTCCGCTCGCACTGTGCAGAGGGATGGTGAACGGACGCACGTACATTCGAATTTCGACGAACGGTGCATAGGGAAGCCGATCGCACGCACGAACGTTCGAATTCCGCTCGAACGGTGAAGAGGGAGGCTTAACGGAGGCACATACGTTCGAATTCCGCTCGAACGGTGCAGAGAGAGATCGAACGGACGCATGTATGTTGAAATTCCGCTCGAACGGTGCAGAGGGAGGCAGAACGGACGTACGTACGTCTGAATTCCGCTCGAACGGTGCAGAGGGAGGTCGAACAGACGCACATACCTTCGAATTCTGCGCGAACTGTGCAGAAAGAGGCCGAACGGACGCACGTACGTTCGAATTTCGCTAGAACTGTGCAGAGGTAAGCTGAACGGACGCACGTACGTTCTAATTCCGCTCGAACGGTGGAGAACAAGGTTGAAATGACGCACGTATGTTCGAATTCCGCCCGAACGTAGAGTAGGGAGGCCGAACGGACGCACGTACGTTCGAATTCCGCTCGAACGGTTCACAAGGAGGCTTAACGGAGGCACGTACGTTCGAATTCCGCTGTAACGGTGCAGACTGAGACCGAATGATCACGCGTACGTTCGAATTCTTCTCGAACGGTGCAGAGGGAGGTGAAACGGACGCACGTACGTTAGAATTCCGTTCGAACGGTGCAGAGGTAGGCCGAACGGACGCACGTACGTTCGAATTCCGCTCGAACGGTGCAGAGGCAGGCCGAACGGTGCAGAGGGAGGCCGAACGGACGCACGTACATTCGAATTCCGCTCCAACGGTCCAGAGAGAGACCGAACGGACGCATGTATGTTGAAATTCCGCTCGGACGGTGCAGAGGGAGGTCGAACGGACGCACGTACGTACGAATTCCGCACGAACAGTGGAGAGGGAATCCGAACGGTCGCACGTACGTTCTAATTCCGCTCGAACGGTGCAGAGGGAGGTCGAACGGACGCACGTACGTCCGAATTCCTCTTAAACGGTGCAGAAGTAGGCCGAACGGACGCACGAACGTTCCAATTCCGCTCGGACAGTGCACAGGGAGGCTTAACGTGTGTAAGTTCGTTCGAATTTAGCACGAACGGTGCTGAGAGAGGCCGAACGAACGCACGTACGTTCGAATTCCGCTCGAACGGTGCAGGGAGAGATCGAACGGACGCATGTATGTTGAAATTCCGCTCGAACGGTGCAGAGAGAGACAGAACGGACGTACGTACGTCTGAATTCCGCTCGAACGGTGCAGAGGGAGGTCGAACAGACGCACATACCTTCGAATTCTGCGCGAACTGTGCAGAAAGAGGCCGAACGGACGCACGTACGTTCTAATTCCGCTCGAACGGTGGAGAACAAGGTTGAAATGACGCACGTATGTTCGAATTCCGCCCGAACGTAGAGTAGGGAGGCCGAACGGACGCACGTACGTTCGAATTCCGCTCGAACGGTTCACAAGGAGGCTTAACGGAGGCACGTACGTTCGAATTCCGCTGTAACGGTGCAGACTGAGACCGAATGATCACGCGTACGTTCGAATTCTTCTCGAACGGTGCAGAGGGAGGTGAAACGGACGCACGTACGTTAGAATTCCGTTCGAACGGTGCAGAGGTAGGTCGAACGGACGCACGTACGTTCGAATTCCGCTCGAACGGTGCAGAGGCAGGCCGAACGGTGCAGAGGGAGGCCGAACGGACGCACGTACATTCGAATTCCGCTCCAACGGTCCAGAGAGAGACCGAACGGACGCATGTATGTTGAAATTCCGCTCGGACGGTGCAGAGGGATGTCGAACGGACGCACGTACGTACGAATTCCGCACGAACAGTGGAGAGGGAATCCGAACGGACGCACGTCCGTTCTAATTCCGCTCGAACGGTTCACAAGGAGGCTTAACGGAGGCACGTACGTTCGAATTCCGCTGTAACGGTGCAGACTGAGACCGAATGATCACGCGTACGTTCGAATTCTTCTCGAACGGTGCAGAGGGAGGTGAAACGGACGCACGTACGTTAGAATTCCGTTCGAACGGTGCAGAGGTAGGTCGAACGGACGCACGTACGTTCGAATTCCGCTCGAACGGTGCAGAGGCAGGCCGAACGGTGCAGAGGGAGGCCGAACGGACGCACGTACATTCGAATTCCGCTCCAACGGTCCAGAGAGAGACCGAACGGACGCATGTATGTTGAAATTCCGCTCGGACGGTGCAGAGGGATGTCGAACGGACGCACGTACGTACGAATTCCGCACGAACAGTGGAGAGGGAATCCGAACGGACGCACGTCCGTTCTAATTCCGCTCGAACAGTGGAGAGCGAGGTTGATCGGACGCGCGTACGTTCGAATTCCGCCCGAACGTAGCGTAGGGAGGCCGAACGGACGCACGTACGTTCGAATTCCGCTCAAACGGTGAAGAGGAAGGCCGAACGGACGCACGTACGTTCGAATTCCGCTTGAACGGTGCAGAGGGAGTCCGAACGGACGCACGTACGTTCGAATTCCACTCGAACGGTGCAGAGGGAGGCCAAACGGACGCACGTACGTTCCAATTCCGCTCGAAAGGTGCAGAGGGAGGCCGAACGTACGCACATACGTTCGAATTCCAAATGGCTGGTGCAGAGGGAGGCCGAACAGACGCACGTACGTTCGAATTCCGATCGAAAGGTGTAGAAGGATGGTGAACGGACGCACGTACATTCGAATTTGGACGAACGGTGCAGAGGGAAGACGATCGTACGCACATATGTTCGAATTCCGCTAGAACCGTGCAGAGGAAGGTCGAACGGACGCACGTAAGTTCGAATTCCGCTCGACCGGTTGAGAGGTAGGCCGAACGGACGCACGAACGTTCGAAATCCGCTCGGACAGTGCACAGGGAGGCTTAACGTGAGCACGTTCGTTCGAATTTCGCACGAACGGTGCAGAGAGAGGCCGAACGGACGAACGTACGTTCGAATTCCGCTCGAACTGTGCAGAGGGAATCCGAACGTTCGCACGAACGTTCTAATTCCGCTCGAACGGTGGAGAGCGAGGTTGAACGGACGCTCGTATGTTCTAATTCCGCCCGAACGTAGCGTAGGGAGGCCGAACGGATGCACTTACGTTCGAATTCCGCTCGAACTGTTCACAGGGAGGCTTAACGAAGGCACGTACGTTCGAATTCCGCTCCAACGGTGCAGACTGAGGCCGAATGGTCGTGCGTACGTTCGAATTCTTCTCGAACGATGCAGAGGGATGTGAAACGGACGCACGTACGTTCGAAATCCGTTCGAACGGTGAAGAGGGAGGCCGAACGGACGGACGTACGTTCCAATTCCGCTCGAACGCTGCTGAGGGAGGCCAAACGGACGCACATACGTTCGAATTGCACTCGAACAGTGCAGAGGGAGGCCGAACGGACGCACGTCCTTTCGAATTCCCCTCGAATGGTGCAGAGGGAGGCCGAACGGACGCACGTACATTCGAATTCCGCTCCAACGGTGCAGAGGGAGGCCGAACGAATGCACGTACGTTCGAATTCCGCTCGCACAGTGCAGAGGGATGGTGAAGGGACGCACGTACATTCGAATTTCGACGAACGGTGCAGAGGGAAGCCGATCGCACGCACGTACGTTCGATTTCCGCTCGAACGGTGAAGAGGGAGGCTTAACGGACGCACATATGTTCGAATTCAGCTCGAACGGTCCAGAGAGAGACCGAACGGACGCATGTATTTTGAAATTCCTTTCGGACGGTGCAGGGGGAGGCCGAACGGACGCACGTACGTACGAATTCCGCACGAACAGTGCAGAGGGAGGTCGGACGGACGCACGTACGTTCGAATTCCGCTCGGACAGTGCACAGGGAGGCTTAACGTGGGCACGTTCGTTCGAATTTCGCACGAACGGTGCAGAGAAAGGCCGGACGGACGCACGTACTTTCGAATTCCACTCGGACGGTGCAGAGAGAGGCCGAACGGACGAACGTACGTTCGAATTCCGCTCGAACTGTGCAGAGGGAATCCGAACGGTCGCACGTACGTTCTAATTCCGCTCGAACGGTGGAGAGCGAGGTTGAACGGACGCACGTATGTTCGAATTCCGCCCGAACGTAGCGTAGGGAGGCCGAACGGATGCACTTACGTTCGAATTCCGCTCGAACTGTTCACAGGGAGGCTTAACGGAGGCACGTACGTTCGAATTCCGCTCCAACGGTGCAGACTGAGGCCGAATGGTCGTGCGTACGTTCGAATTCTTCTCGAACGATGCACAGGGAGGCTTAACGTGGGCACGTTCGTTCGAATGTCGCACGAACGGTGCAGAGAAAGGCCGAACGGACGCACGTACGTTCGTATTCCGCTCGGACGGCGCAGAGAAAGGCCGAACGGACGCACGTACGTTCGAATTCCGCTCGACCGGTGCAGAGGGAATCCGAACGTTCGCACGAACGTTCTAATTCCGCTCGAACGGTGGAGAGCGAGGTTGAACGGACGCTCGTATGTTCTAATTCCGCCCGAACGTAGCGTAGGGAGGCCGAACGGATGCACTTACGTTCGAATTCCGCTCGAACTGTTCACAGGGAGGCTTAACGAAGGCACGTACGTTCGAATTCCGCTCCAACGGTGCAGACTGAGGCCGAATGGTCGTGCGTACGTTCGAATTCTTCTCGAACGATGCAGAGGGATGTGAAACGGACGCACGTACGTTCGAAATCCGTTCGAACGGTGAAGAGGGAGGCCGAACGGACGGACGTACGTTCCAATTCCGCTCGAACGCTGCTGAGGGAGGCCAAACGGACGCACATACGTTCGAATTGCACTCGAACAGTGCAGAGGGAGGCCGAACGGACGCACGTCCTTTCGAATTCCCCTCGAATGGTGCAGAGGGAGGCCGAACGGACGCACGTACATTCGAATTCCGCTCCAACGGTGCAGAGGGAGGCCGAACGAATGCACGTACGTTCGAATTCCGCTCGCACAGTGCAGAGGGATGGTGAAGGGACGCACGTACATTCGAATTTCGACGAACGGTACAGAGGGAAGCCGATCGCACGCACGTACGTTCGATTTCCGCTCGAACGGTGAAGAGGGAGGCTTAACGGACGCACATATGTTCGAATTCAGCTCGAACGGTCCAGAGAGAGACCGAACGGACGCATGTATTTTGAAATTCCGTTCGGACGGTGCAGGGGGAGGCCGAACGGACGCACGTACGTACGAATTCCGCACGAACAGTGCAGAGGGAGGTCGAACGGACGCACGTACGTTCGAATTCCGCTCGGACAGTGCACAGGGTGGGTTAACGTGGGCACGTTCGTTCGAATTTCGCACGAACGGTGCAGAGAAAGGCCGGACGGACGCACGTACTTTCGAATTCCACTCGGACGGTGCAGAGAGAGGCCGAACGGACGAACGTACGTTCGAATTCCGCTCGAACTGTGCAGAGGGAATCCGAACGGTCGCACGTACGTTCTAATTCCGCTCGAACGGTGGAGAGCGAGGTTGAACGGACGCACGTATGTTCGAATTCCGCCCGAACGTAGCGTAGGGAGGCCGAACGGATGCACTTACGTTCGAATTCCGCTCGAACTGTTCACAGGGAGGCTTAACGGAGGCACGTACGTTCGAATTCCGCTCCAACGGTGCAGACTGAGGCCGAATGGTCGTGCGTACGTTCGAATTCTTCTCGAACGATGCACAGGGAGGCTTAACGTGGGCACGTTAGTTCGAATGTCGCACGAACGGTGCAGAGAAAGGCCGAACGGACGCACGTACGTTCGAATTCCGCTCGGACGGCGCAGAGAAAGGCCGAACGGACGCACGTACGTTCGAATTCCGCTCGACCGGTGCAGAGGTAATCCGAACGGTCGCACGTACGTTCTAATTCCGCTCGACCGGTGGAGAGCGAGGTTGAACGGACGCACGTATGTTCGAATTCCGCCCGAACGGTTCACAGGGAGGCTTAACGGAGGCACGTACGTTCGAATTCCGCTCGACCGATGCAGAGGGAATCAGAACGGTCGCACGTACGTTCTAATTCCGCTCGAACGGTGGAGAACGAGGTTGAACGGACGCACGTATGTTCCAATTCCGCCCGAACGCACGTACGTTCGAATTTCGCTAGAACTGTGCAGAGGTAAGCCGAACGGACGCACGAACATTCGAATTCCGTTCGGACGTTGCAGAGGGAGGCCGAACTGACGCACGTACGTACGAATTCAGCTCGAACTGTGCAGAGGGAGGCCGAACGGACGCACGTACGTTCGAATCCCGCTCGGACAGTGCACAGGGAGGCTTAACGTGGTCACGTTCGTTCGAATTTCGCACGAACGGTGCAGAGGCAGGCCGAACGTACGCACGTACGTTCGACCTCCGCTCGGACGGTGCAGAGACAGGACGAATGGACGCACGTACGTTCGAATTCCGCTCGACCGGTGCAGAGGGAATCCGAACGGTCGCACGTACGTTCTAATTCCGCTCGAACGGTGGAGAACGAGGTTGAACGCATGCACGTATGTTGGAATTTCGCCCGAACGTAGAGTAGGGAGGCCGAACGGACGCACGTCCGTTCGAATTTCGCTCGAACGGTTCACAGGGAGGCTCAACAGAGGCACGTACATCTAATTCCTCTCCAACGGTGCAGACTGAGGCCGAATGATCGCGCGTACGTTCGAATTCTTCTCGAACGGTGAAGAGGGAGGTGAAACGGACGCACGTGCGTTAGCATTCCGTTTGAACGGTGCAGAGGGAGGCCGAACGGACGCACGTACGTTCGAATTCCGCTCAAACGGTGCAGAGGGAGGGCGAAGGGACGCACGTACGTTCGAATTCTTCTCGAACGGTGAAGAGGGAGGCTTTACGGAGGCACATACGTTCGAATTCCGCTCGAACGGTGCACAGAGAGACCGAACGAACGCACGTATGTTGAAATTCCGCACGAACGGTGCAGAGAGAGGCCGATCGGACGCACGTACGTTCGAATTCCACTCGGACGGTGCAGAGAGTGACCAAACGGACGCACGTACGTTCGAATTCCGCTCGAACGGTGCAGAGGGAATCCGAACGGTCGCACGTACGTTCTAATTCCGCTCGAACGGTGTAGAGCGAGGTTGAACGGACGCACGTATGTTCGAATTCCGCCCGAACGTAGCGTAGGGAGGCCGAACGAACGCACGTACGTTCGAATTCCGCTCGAACAGGGCAGAGGTAGGCCGAACGGACGCACGTACGTTCGAATTCCGCTTGAACGGTGCAGAGGGAGGCCAAAAGGACGCACGTACATTCGAATTCCGCTCGAACAGTGCAGAGGGAGGCCGAAGAGACTCACGTACGTCCTAATTCCTATCGAACGGTGCAGAGGTAGGCCGAACGGACGCACGAACTTTCGAATTCCGCTCGGACAGTGCACTGGGAGGCTTAACGTGGGCACGTTCGTTCGAATTTCGCACGAACGGTGCAGAGGGAGGCTGAACGAACGCACGTACGTTCGAATTGCACTCGGACGGTGCAGAGAGAGACCAAACGGACGCACGTACGTTCGAATTCCGCTCTAACGGTGCAGAGGGAATCCGAACGGTCGCACGTACGTTCTAATTCCGCTCGAACGGTGTAGAGCGAGGTTGAACGGACGCACGTATGTTCGAATTCCGCCCGAACGTAGCGTAGGGAGGCCGAACGAACGCACGTACGTTCGAATTCCGCTCGAACAGGGCAGAGGTAGGCCGAACGGACGCACGTACGTTCGAATTCCGCTTGAACGGTGCAGAGGGAGGCCAAAAGGACGCACGTACATTCGAATTCCGCTCGAACAGTGCAGAGGGAGGCCGAACAGACTCACGTACGTCCGAATTCCTATCGAACGGTGCAGAGGTAGGCCGAACGGACGCACGAACTTTCGAATTCCGCTCGGACAGTGTACTGGGAGGCTTAACGTGGGCACGTTCGTTCGAATTTCGCACGAACGGTGCAGAGGGAGGCCGAACGAACGCACGTACGTTCGAATTCCGCTCGGACGGTGCAGAGAGAGGCCGAACGGACGCACGTACGTTCGAATTCCGCTCGAACGGTTCACAGGGAGGCTTAACGGAGGCACGTACATCTAATTCCGCTCCAACGGTGCAGACTGAGGCCGAATGATCGCGCGTACGTTCGAATTCCGTTTGAACGGTGCAGAGGTTGGCCGAACGGACGCACGTACGTTCGAATTCCACTCGAACGGTGCAGAGGGAGGCTTAACGGTGCTTAACGGTGCAGAGGGAGGCTTACCGCTCGAACGGTTCACAACGAGGCCGAATGGACGCACGTACGTTCGAATTCCGCTCGAACGGTGCAGAGAGAGATCGAACGGACGCATGTATGTTGAAATTCCGCTCGAACGGTGCAGAGGGAGGCCGAACGGACGCACGTACGCACGAATTCCGCTCGAACTGTGCAGAGGGAGGACGAGCGGACGCACGTACGTTCGAATTCCGCTCGGACAGTGCACAGGGAGGCTTAACGTGGTTACGTTTGTTCGAATTTGGCACGAACGGTGTAAAAGGAGGTCGAACGTACGCACGTACGTTCGAATTCCGCTCGGACGGTGCAGAGAAAGGCCGAACGGACGCACGTACGTTCGAATTCCGCTCGACCGGTGCAGAGTGAATCCGAACGGTCGCACGTACGTTCTAATTCCGCTCGAACGGTGGAGAACGAGGTTGAACGGACTCACGTATGTTCGAATTCCGCCCGAACGTAGAGTAGGGAGGCCGAACGGACGCACGTACGTTCGAATTCCGCTCGACCGGTGCAGAGTGAATCCGAACTGTCGCACGTACGTTCTAATTCCGCTCGAACGGTGGAGAACGAGGTTGAACGGACTCACGTATGTTCGAATTCCGCCCGAACGTAGAGTAGGGAGGCCGAACGGACGCACGTACGTTCGAATTCCGCTCGAACGGTTCACAGGGAGGCTTAACGGAGGCACGTACGTTCGAATTCCGCTCCAACGGTGCAGACTGAGACCGAATGATGACGCGTACGTTCGAATTCTTCTCGAACGGTGCAGAGGGAGGTGAAACGGACGCACGCACTTTAGAATTCCGTTCGAACGGTGCAGAGGGAGGGCGAACGGACGCACGTACGTTCGAATTCCGCTCAAACGGTGCAGAGGGAGGCCAAACGGACGCACGTACGTTCGAATTCCGCTCGAACGGTGCAGAGTGAGGCCGAACTGACGCACATACGTTCGAATTCCCAACGGATGGTGCAAAGGGAGGCCGATCAGACGCACGTACGTTCGAATTCCGATCGAACGCTGTTGAGGGATGGTGAACGGACGCACGTACATTCGAATTTCGACGAACGGTGCAGAGGGAAGCCGATCGTTCGCACATATGTTCGAATTCCGCTAGAACGGTGCAGAGGGAGGTCGAACGGACGCACGTACGTTCGAATTCCGCTCGAACGGTTCACAGGGAGGCTCAACAGAGGCACGTACATCTAATTCCGCTCCAACGGTGCAGACTGAAGCCGAATGATCGCGCGTACGTTCGAATTCTTCTCGAACGGTGAATAGGGAGGTGAAACGGACGCACGTGCGTTAGCATTCCGTTTGAACGGTGCAGAGGAAGGCCGAACGGACGCACGTACGTTCGAATTCCGCTCAAACGGTGCAGAGGGAGGCCGAAGGGACGCACGTACGTTCGAATTCTTCTCGAACGGTGAAGAGGGAGGCTTAACGGAGGCACATACGTTCGAATTCCGCTCGAACGGTGCACAGAGAGACCGAACGAACGCACGTATGTTGAAATTCCGCACGAACGGTGCAGAGGGAGGCATAACGGTCGTACCTACGTCCGAATTCCGCTCGAACGGTACAGAGGAAGGTCGAACGGACGCACGTACCTACGAATTCTGCGCGAACTGTGCACAAAGAGGCCGAATGGACGCACGTACGTTCGAATTCCGCTCGAACTGTGCAGATGTAGGCCGAACGGACGCACGAACATTCGAATTCCGCTCGGACGGTGCAGAGGGAGGCCGAACGGACGCACGTACGTACGAATTATGCTCGAACAGTGCAGAGGGAGGTCGAACGGACGCACGTACGTTCGAATTCCTCTCGACCGGAGCAGAGGGAGGCTTAACGTGGGCACGTTAGTTCGAATTTCGCACGAATGGTGGAGAGCGAGGTTGAACGGACGCACGTATGTTCGAGTTCCGCCCGAACGTAGCGTAGGGAGGCCGAACGGACGAACGTACGTTCGAATTCCGCTCAAACGGTTCCCAAGGAGGCTTAACGGAGGCAAGTACGTTCGAATTCCGCTCCATCGGGGCAGACTGAGGCCGAATGGTCGCGCGTACGTTCGAATTCTTCTCGAACGATGCAGAAAGAGGTGAAGCGGACGCACGTACGTTCCAATTCCGTTCGAACGGTGCGGAGGGAGATTGAACAGACGCACGTACGTTCGAATTCCGCTGGAACGGTGCAGAGGGAGGCCGAACGGTGCAGAGGGATGTCGAACGGACGCACGTACCTTCGAATTCTGCGCGAACTGTGCACAAAGAGGCCGAATGGACGCACGTACGTTCGAATTCCGCTCGAACTGTGCAGATGTAGGCCGAACGGACGCACGAACTTTCGAATTCCGCTCGGACGGTGCAGAGGGAGGCCGAACGGACGCACGTACGTACGAATTATGCTCGAACAGTGCAGAGGGAGGTCGAACGGACGCACGTACGTTCGAATTCCTCTCGACCGGAGCAGAGGTAGGCCGAACGGACGTACGAACGTTCGAATTCCGCTCGGACAGTGCACAGGGAGGCTTAACGTGGGCACGTTAGTTCGAATTTCGCACGAATGGTGGAGAGCGAGGTTGAACGGACGCACGTATGTTCGAGTTCCGCCCGAACGTAGCGTAGGGAGGCCGAACGGACGAACGTACGTTCGAATTCCGCTCAAACGGTTCCCAAGGAGGCTTAACGGAGGCAAGTACGTTCGAATTCCGCTCCATCGGGGCAGACTGAGGCCGAATGGTCGCGCGTACGTTCGAATTCTTCTCGAACGATGCAGAGAGAGGTGAAACGGACGCACGTACGTTCGAATTCCGTTCGAACGGTGCGGAGGGAGGCTGAACTGACGCACGTACGTTCGAATTCCGCTGGAACGGTGCAGAGGGAGGCCGAACGGTGCAGAGGGAGGCCGAACAGTCGCACATATATTCGAATTCCGCTCCAACAGTGCAGAGGGAGACCTAACGGATGCACGTACGTTCGAATTCCGCTCGCAGTGTGCAGAGGGATGGTGAACGGAGGCACGTACATTCGAATTTCGACGAACGGTGCAGAGGGAAGCCGATCGCACGCACGTACGTTCGAATTCCGCTCGAATGGTGAAGAGGGAGGCTTAACGGAGGCACATACGTTCGAATTCCGCTCGAACGGTGCAGAGAGAGATCGAACGTACGCATGTATGTCGAAATTCCGCTCGAACGGTGCAGAGGGAGGCCGAACGGACGCACGTACGTACGAATTCCGCTCGAACTGTGCAGAGGGAGGACGAACGGACGCACGTACGTTCGAATTCCGGTCGAACGGTGAAGAGGGAGGCTTAACGGAGGCACATACGTTCGAAATCCGCCCGAACGGTGCAGAGAGAGATCGAACGGACGCATGTATGTTGAAATTCCGCTCGAACGGTGCAGAGGGAGGCCGAACGGACGCACGTACGTACGAATTCCGCTCGAACTGTGCAGAGGGAGGACGAACGGACGCACGTACGTTCTAATTCCGCTCGGACAGTGCACAGGGAGGCTTAACGTGGTTACCTTTGTTCGAATTTGGCTCGAACGGTGCAAAGGGAGGCCGAACGTACGCACGTACGTTCGAATTCCGCTCGGACGGTGCAGAGGGAATACGAACGGTCGCACGTACGTTCTAATTCCGCTCGAACGGTGGAGAACGAGGTCGAACGGACTCACGTATGTTCGAATTCCGCCCGAACGTAGAGTAGGGAGGCCGAACGGACGCACGTACGTTCGAATTCCGCTCCAACGTGCAGACTGAGACCGAATGATGACGCGTACGTTCGAATTCTTCTCGAACGGTGCAGAGGGAGGTGAAACGGACGCACGCACTTTAGAATTCCGTTCGAACGGTGCAGAGGGAGGGCGAACGGACGCACGTACGTTCGAATTCCGCTCAAACGGTGCAGAAGGAGGCCAAACGGACGCACGTACGTTCGAATTCCTCTTGACCGGTGCAGAGGTAAGCTGAACGGACGCACGTACGTTCTAATTCCGCTCGAACGGTGGAGAACAAGGTTGAAATGACGCACGTATGTTCGAATTTCGCCCGAACGTAGAGTAGGGAGGCCGATCGGACGCACGTACGTTCGAATTCCCCTCGAACGGTTCACAAGGAGGCTTAACGGAGGCACGTACGTTCGAATTCCGCTGTAACGGTGCAGACTGAGACCGAATGATCACGCGTACGTTCGAATTCTTCTCGAACGGTGCAGAGGGAGGTGAATCGGACGCACGTACATTAGAATTCCGTTCGAACGGTGCAGAGGTAGGCCGAACGGACGCACGTACGTTCGAATTCCGCTCGAACGGTGCAGAGGCAGGCCGAACGGTGCAGAGGGAGGCCGAACGGACGGACGTACATTCGAATTCCGCTCCAACGGTCCAGAGAGAGACCGAACGGACGCATGTATGTTGAAATTCCGCTCGGACGGTGCAGAGGGAGGTCGAACGGACGCACGTACGTACGAATTCCGCACGAACAGTGGAGAGGGAATCCGAACGGTCGCACGTACGTTCTAATTCCGCTCGAACGGTGCAGAGGGAGGTCGAACGGACGCACGTACGTCCGAATTGCTCTTAAACGGTGCAGAAGTAGGCCGAACGGACGCACGAACGTTCCAATTCCGCTCGGACAGTGCACAGGGAGGCTTAACGTGTGTAAGTTCGTTCGAATTTAGCACGAACGGTGCTGAGAGAGGCCGAACGAACGCACGTACGTTCGAATTCCGCTCGAACGGTGCAGACTGAAACCGAACGGTCGCACGTCCGTTCTAATTCCGCTCGGACGGTGCTGAGAGAGGCCGAACGGACGCACGTACGTTCGAATTACGCTCGAACGGTGCAGACTGAAACCGAACGGTCGCACGTCCGTTCTAATTCCGCTCGAACAGTGGAGAGCGAGGTTGATCGGACGCGCGTATGTTCGAATTCCGTAGCGTAGGGAGGCCGAACGGACGCACGTACGTTCGAATTCCGCTCAAACGGTGCAGAGGGAGGCCGAACGGACGCACGTACGTTCGAATTCCGCTTGAACGGTGCAGAGGGAGTCCGAACGGACGCACGTACGTTCGAATTCCACTCGAACGGTGCAGAGGGAGGCCAAACGGACGCACGTACGTTCCAATTCCGCTCGAAAGGTGCAGAGGGAGGCCGAACGTACGCACATACGTTCGAATTCCAAATGGATGGTGCAGAGGGAGGCCGAACAGACGCACGTACGTTCGAATTCCGATCGAAAGGTGTAGAAGGATGGTGAACGGACGCACGTACATTCGAATTTGGACGAACGGTGCAGAGGGAAGACGATCGTACGCACATATGTTTGAATTCCGCTAGAACCGTGCAGAGGAAGGTCGAACGGACGCACGTAAGTTCGAATTCCGCTCGACCGGTTGAGAGGTAGGCCGAACGGACGCACGAACGTTCGAAATCCGCTCGGACAGTGCACAGGGAGGCTTAACGTGAGCACGTTCGTTCGAATTTCGCACGAACGGTGCAGAGAGAGGCCGAACGGACGAACGTACGTTCGAATTCCGCTCGAACTGTGCAGAGGGAATCCGAACGTTCGCACGAACGTTCTAATTCCGCTCGAACGGTGGAGAGCGAGGTTGAACGGACGCTCGTATGTTCTAATTCCGCCCGAACGTAGCGTAGGGAGGCCGAACGGATGCACTTACGTTCGAATTCCGCTCGAACTGTTCACAGGGAGGCTTAACGAAGGCACGTACGTTCGAATTCCGCTCCAACGGTGCAGACTGAGGCCGAATGGTCGTGCGTACGTTCGAATTCTTCTCGAACGATGCAGAGGGATGTGAAACGGACGCACGTACGTTCGAAATCCGTTCGAACGGTGAAGAGGGAGGCCGAACGGACGGACGTACGTTCCAATTCCGCTCGAACGCTGCTGAGGGAGGCCAAACGGACGCACATACGTTCGAATTGCACTCGAACAGTGCAGAGGGAGGCCGAACGGACGCACGTCCTTTCGAATTCCCCTCGAATGGTGCAGAGGGAGGCCGAACGGACGCACGTACATTCGAATTCCGCTCCAACGGTGCAGAGGGAGGCCGAACGAATGCACGTACGTTCGAATTCCGCTCGCACAGTGCAGAGGGATGGTGAAGGGACGAACGTACATTCGAATTTCGACGAACGGTGCAGAGGGAAGCCGATCGCACGCACGTACGTTCGATTTCCGCTCGAACGGTGAAGAGGGAGGCTTAACGGACGCACATATGCTCGAATTCAGCTCGAACGGTCCAGAGAGAGACCGAACGGACGCACGTATTTTGAAATTCCGTTCGGACGGTGCAGAGGGAGGCCGAACGGACGCATGTATTTTGAAATTCCGTTCGGACGGTGCAGGGGGAGGCCGAACGGACGCACGTACGTACGAATTCCGCACGAACAGTGCAGAGGGAGGTCGAACGGACGCACGTACGTTCGAATTCCGCTCGGACAGTGCACAGGGAGGCTTAACGTGGGCACGTTCGTTCGAATTTCGCACGAACGGTGCAGAGAAAGGCCGGACGGACGCACGTACTTTCGAATTCCACTCGGATGGTGCAGAGAGAGGCCGAACGGACGAACGTACGTTCGAATTCCGCTCGACCGGTGCAGAGGGAATCCGAACGTTCGCACGAACGTTCTAATTCCGCTCGAACGGTGGAGAGCGAGGTTGAACGGACGCTCGTATGTTCTAATTCCGCCCGAACGTAGCGTAGGGAGGCCGAACGGATGCACTTACGTTCGAATTCCGCTCGAACTGTTCACAGGGAGGCTTAACGAAGGCACGTACGTTCGAATTCCGCTCCAACGGTGCAGACTGAGGCCGAATGGTCGTGCGTACGTTCGAATTCTTCTCGAACGATGCAGAGGGATGTGAAACGGACGCACGTACGTTCCAATTCCGCTCGAACGCTGCTGAGGGAGGCCAAACGGACGCACATACGTTCGAATTGCACTCGAACAGTGCAGAGGGAGGCCGAACGGACGCACGTCCTTTCGAATACCTCTCGAATGGTGCAGAGGGAGGCCGAACGGACGCACGTACATTCGAATTCCGCTCCAACGGTGCAGAGGGAGGCCGAACGAATGCACGTATGTTCGAATTCCGCTCGCACAGTGCAGAGGGATGGTGAAGGGACGCACGTACATTCGAATTTCGACGAACGGTGCAGAGGGAAGCCGATCGCACGCACGTACGTTCGATTTCCGCTCGAACGGTGAAGAGGGAGGCTTAACGGACGCACATATGTTCGAATTCAGCTCGAACGGTCCAGAGAGAGACCGAACGGACGCATGTATTTTGAAATTCCGTTCGGACGGTGCAGGGGGAGGCCGAACGGACGCACGTACGTACGAATTCCGCACGAACAGTGCAGAGGGAGGTCGAACGGACGCACGAACGTTCGAATTCCGCTCGGACAGTGCACAGGGAGGCTTAACGTGGGCACGTTCGTTCGAATTTCGCACGAACGGTGCAGAGAAAGGCCGGACGGACGCACGTACTTTCGAATTCCACTCGGACGGTGCAGAGAGAGGCCGAACGGACGAACGTACGTTCGAATTCCGCTCGAACTGTGTAGAGGGAATCCGAACGGTCGCACGTACGTTCTAATTCCGCTCGAACGGTGGAGAGCGAGGTTGAACGGACGCACGTATGTTCATATTCCGCCCGAACGTAGCGTAGGGAGGCCGAACGGATGCACTTACGTTCGAATTCCGCTCGAACTGTTCACAGGGAGGCTTAACGGAGGCACGTACGTTCGAATTCCGCTCCAACGGTGCAGACTGAGGCCGAATTCCTATCGAACGGTGCAGAGGTAGGCCGAACGGACGCACGAACAGAGGGAGGCCGAATAGACGCACGTATATTCGAATTCCACTCCAACAGTGCAGAGGGAGACCTAACGGATGCACGTACGTTCGAATTCCGCTCGCACTGTGCAGAGGGATGCTGAACGGAGGCACGTACATTCGAATTTCGACGAACGGTGCAGAGGGAAGCCGATCGCACGCACGTACGTTCGAATTCCGCTTCAACGGTGCAGACTGAGACCGAATGATGACGCGTACGTTCGAATTCTTCTCGAACGGTGCAGAGGGAGGTGAAACGGACGCACGCACTTTAGAATTCCGTTCGAACGGTGCAGAGGGAGGGCGAACGTTCGAATTCCGCCCGAATGTAGCGTAGGGAGGCCGAACGGATGCACTTACGTTCGAATTCCGCTCGAACTGTTCACAGGGAGGCTTAACGGAGGCACGTACGTTCGAATTCCGCTCCAACGGTGCAGACTGAGGCCGAATTCCTATCGAACGGTGCAGAGGTAGGCCGAACGGACGCACGAACTTTCGAATTCTGCTCGGACAGTGCACTGGGAGGCTTAACGTGGGCACGTTCGTTCGAATTTCGCACGAACGGTGCAGAGGGAGGCTGAACGAACGCACGTACGTTCGAATTCCGCTCGGACGGTGCAGAGAGAGGCCGAACGGACGCACGTACGTTCGAATTCCGCTCGAACGGTTCACAGGGTGGCTTAACGGAGGCACGTACATCTAATTCCGCTCCAACGGTGCAGACTGAGGCCGAATGATCGGGCGTACGTTCGAATTCCGTTTGAACGGTGCAGAGGTTGACCGAACGGACGCACGTACGTTCGAATTCCACTCGAACGGTGCAGAGGGAGGCTTAACGTGGGGACGTTAGTTCGAATTTCGCACGAATGGTGGAGAGCGAGGTTGAACGGACGCACGTATGTTCGAGTTCCGCCCGAACGTAGCGTAGGGAGGCCGAACGGACGAACGTACGTTCGAATTCCGCTCAAACGGTTCCCAAGGAGGCTTAACGGAGGCAAGTACGTTCGAATTCCGCTCCATCGGGGCAGACTGAGGCCGTATGGTCGCGCGTACGTTCGAATTCTTCTCGAACGATGCAGAGAGAGGTGAAACGGACGCACGTACGTTCCAATTCCGTTCGAACGGTGCGGAGGGAGGCTGAACAGACGCACGTACGTTCGAATTCCGCTGGAACGGTGCAGAGGGAGGCCGAACGGTGCAGAGGGAGGCCGAATAGACGCACGTATATTCGAATTCCACTCCAACAGTGCAGAGGGAGACCTAACGGATGCACGTACGTTCGAATTCCGCTCGCACTGTGCAGAGGGATGGTGAACGGAGGCACGTACATTCGAATTTCGACGAACGGTGCAGAGGGAAGCCGATCGCACGCACGTACGTTCGAATTCCGCTCGAATGGTGAAGAGGGAGGCTTAACGGAGGCACATACGTTCGAATTCCGCTCGAACGGTGCAGAGAGAGATCGAACGTACGCATGTATGTTGAAATTCCGCTCGAACGGTGCAGAGGGAGGCCGAACGGACGCACGTACGTACGAATTCCGGTCGGACAGTACACAGGGAGGCTTAACGTGGTTACGTTTGTTCGAATTTGGCACGAACGGTGCAAAGGGAGGCCGAACGTACGCACGTACGTTCGAATTCCGCTCGGACGGTGCAGAGAAAGGCCGAACGGACGCACGTACGTTCGAATTCCGCTCGACCGGTGCAGAGGGAATCCGAACGGTCGCACGTACGTTCTAATTCCGCTCGAACGGTGGAGAACGAGGTTGAACGGACTCACGTATGTTCGAATTCCGCCCGAACGTAGAGTAGGGAGGCCGAACGGACGCACGTACGTTCGAATTCCGCTCGAACGGTTCACAGGGAGGCTTAACGGAGGCACGTACGTTCGAATTCCGCTCCAACGGTGCAGACTGAGACCGAATGATGACGCGTACGTTCGAATTCTTCTCGAACGGTGCAGAGGGAGGTGAAACGGACGCACGCACTTTAGAATTCCGTTCGAACGGTGCAGAGGGAGGGCGAACGGACGCACGTACGTTCGAATTCCGCTCAAACGGTGCAGAGGGAGGCCAAACGGACGCACGTACGTTCGAATTCCGCTCGAACGGTGCAGAGGGAGGCCGAACTGACGCACATACGTTCGAATTCCCAACGGATGGTGCAAAGGGAGGCCGAACAAGCGCACGTACGTTCGAATTCCGATCGAACGCTGTTGAGGGATGGTGAACGGACGCACGTACATTCGAATTTCGACGAACGGTGCAGAGGGAAGCCGATCGTTCGCACATATGTTCGAATTCCGCTAGAACGGTGCAGAGGGAGGTCGAACGGACGCACGTACGTTCGAATTCCGCTCGAACGGTTCACAGGGAGGCTCAACAGAGGCACGTACATCTAATTCCGCTCCAACGGTGCAGACTGAGGCTGAATGATCGCGCGTACGTTCGAATTCTTCTCGAACGGTGAAGAGGGAGGTGAAACGGACGCACGTGCGTTAGCATTCCGTTTGAACGGTGCAGAGGAAGGCCGAACGGACGCACGTACGTTCGAATTCCGCTCAAACGGTGCAGATGGAGGCCGAAGGGACGCACGTACGTTCGAATTCTTCTCGAACGGTGAAGAGGGAGGCTTAACGGAGGCACATACGTTCGAATTCCGCTCGAACGGTGCACAGAGAGACCGAACGAACGCACGTATGTTGAAATTCCGCACGAACGGTGCAGAGGGAGGCATAACGGACGTACGTACGTCCGAATTCCGCTCGAACGGTACAGAGGGAGGTCGAACGGACGCACGTACCTTCGAATTCTGCGCGAACTGTGCACAAAGAGGCCGAATGGACGCACGTACGTTCGAATTCCGCTCGAACGGTGCAGAGAGAGATCGAACGGACGCATGTATGCTGAAATTCCGCTCGAACGGTGCAAATGGGAGGCCGAACGGACGCACGTACGTACGAATTCCGCTCGAACTGTGCAGAGGGAGGACGAACGGACGCACATACGTTCGAATTCCGCTCGGACAGTGCACAGGGAGGCTTAACGTGGTTACGTTTGTTCGAATTTGGCACGAACGGTGCAAAGGGAGGCCGAACGTATGCACGTACGTTCGAATTCCGCTCGGACGGTGCAGAGAAAAGCCGAACGGACGCACGTACGTTCGAATTCCGCTCGACCGGTGCAGAGGGAATCCGAACGGTCGCACGTACGTTCTAATTCCGCTCGAACGGTGGAGAACGAGGTTGAACGGACTCACGTATGTTCGAATTCCGCCCGAACGGACGCACGTACGTTCGAATTCCGCTCGAACGGTTCACAGGGAGGCTTAACGGAGGCACGTACGTTCGAATTCCGCTCCAACGGTGCAGACTGAGACCGAATGATGACGCGTACGTTCGAATTCTTCTCAAACGGTGCAGAGGGAGGTGAAACGGACGCACGCACTTTAGAATTCCGTTCGAACGGGGCAGAGGGAGGGCGAACGGACGCACGTACGTTCGAATTCCGCTCAAACGGTGCAGAGGGAGGCCAACCGGACGCACGTACGTTCGAATTCCGCTCGAACGGTGCAGAGGGAGGCCGAACTGATGCACATACGTTCGAATTCCCAACGGATGGTGCAAAGGGAGGCCGAACAGACGCACGTACGTTCGAATTCCGATCGAACGCTGTTGAGGGATGGTGAACGGACGCACGTACATTCGAATTTCGACGAACGGTGCAGAGGGAAGCCGATCGTTCGCACATATGTTCGAATTCCGCTAGAACGGTGCAGAGGGAGGTCGAACGGACGCACGTACGTTCGAATTCCGCTCGAACGGTTCACAGGGAAGCTCAACAGAGGCACGTACATCTAATTCCGCTCCAACGGTGCAGACTGAGGCCGAATGATCGCGCGTACGTTCGAATTCTTCTCGAACGGTGAAGAGGGAGGTGAAACGGATGCACGTGCGTTAGCATTCCGTTTGAACGGTGCAGAGGAAGGCCGAACGGACGCACGTACGTTCGAATTCTTCTCGAACGGTGAAGAGGGAGGTGAAACGGACGCACGCGCGTTAGCATTCCGTTTGAACGGTGCAGAGGAAGGCCGAACGGACGCACGTACGTTCGAATTCCGCTCAAACGGTGCAGATGGAGGCCGAAGGGACGCACGTACGTTCGAATTCTTCTCGAACGGTGAAGAGGGAGGCTTAACGGAGGCACATACGTTAGAATTCCGCTCGAACGGTGCACAGAGAGACCGAACGAACGCACGTATGTTGAAATTCCGCACGAACGGTGCAGAGGGAGGCATAACGGACGTACGTACGTCCGAATTCCGCTCGAACGGTACAGAGGGAGGTCGAACGGACGCACGTACCTTCGAATTCTGCGCGAACTGTGCACAAAGAGGCCGAATGGACGCACGTACGTTCGAATTCCGCTCGAACGGTGCAGAGAGAGATCGAACGGACGCATGTATGTTGAAATTCCGCTCGAACGGTGCAGAGGGAGGCCGAACGGACGCACGTACGTACGAATTCCGCTCGAACTGTGCAGAGGGAGGACGAACGGACGCACGTACGTTCGAATTCCGCTCGGACAGGGCACAGGGAGGCTTAACGTGGTTACGTTTGTTCGAATTTGGCACGAACGGTGCAAAGGGAGGCCGAACGTACGCACGTACGTTCGAATTCCGCTCGGACGGTGCAGAGAAATGCCGAACGGACGCACGTACGTTCGAATTCCGCTCGACCGGTGCAGAGGGAATCCGAACGGTCGCACGTACGTTCTAATTCCGCTCGAACGGTGGAGAACGAGGTTGAACGGACTCACGTATGTTCGAATTCCGCCCGAACGTAGAGTAGGGAGGCCGAACGGACGCACGTACGTTCGAATTCCGCTCGAACGGTTCACAGGGAGGCTTAACGGAGGCACGTACGTTCGAATTCCGCTCCAACGGTGCAGACTGAGACCGAATGATGACGCGTACGTTCGAATTCTTCTCGAACGGTGCAGAGGGAGGTGAAACGGACGCACGCACTTTAGAATTCCGTTCGAACGGTGCAGAGGGAGGGCGAACGGACGCACGTACGTTCGAATTCCGCTCAAACGGTGCAGAGGGAGGCCTAACGGACGCACGTACGTTCGAATTCCGCTCGAACGGTGCAGAGGGAGGCCGAACTGACGCACATACGTTCGAATTCCCAACGGATGGTGCAAAGGGAGGCCGAACAAGCGCACGTACGTTCGAATTCCGATCGAACGCTGATGAGGGATGGTGAACGGACGCACGTACATTCGAATTTCGACGAACGGTGCAGAGGGAAGCCGATCGTTCGCACATATGTTCGAATTCCGCTAGAACGGTGCAGAGGGAGGTCGAACGGACGCACGTACGTTCGAATTCCGCTCGAACGGTTCACAGGGAGGCTCAACAGAGGCACGTACATCTAATTCCGCTCCAACGGTGCAGACTGAGGCCGAATGATCGCGCGTACGTTCGAATTCTTCTCGAACGGTGAAGAGGGAGGTGAAACGGACGCACGTGCGTTAGCATTCCGTTTGAACGGTGCAGAGGAAGGCCGAACGGACGCACGTACGTTCGAATTCCGCTCAAACGGTGCAGATGGAGGCCGAAGGGACGCACGTACGTTCGAATTCTTCTCGAACGGTGAAGAGGGAGGCTTAACGGAGGCACATACGTTCGAATTCCGCTCGAACGGTGCACAGAGAGACCGAACGAACGCACGTATGTTGAAATTCCGCACGAACGGTGCAGAGGGAGGCATAACGGACGTACGTACGTCCGAATTCCGCTCGAACGGTACAGAGGGAAGTCGAACGGACGCACGTACCTTCGAATTCTGCGCGAACTGTGCACAAAGAGGCCGAATGGACGCACGTACGTTCGAATTCCGCTCGAACGGTGCAGAGAGAGATCGAACGGACGCATGTATGCTGAAATTCCGCTCGAACGGTGCAAATGGGAGGCCGAACGGACGCACGTACGTACGAATTCCGCTCGAACTGTGCAGAGGGAGGACGAACGGACGCACATACGTTCGAATTCCGCTCGGACAGTGCACAGGGAGGCTTAACGTGGTTACGTTTGTTCGAATTTGGCACGAACGGTGCAAAGGGAGGCCGAACGTATGCACGTACGTTCGAATTCCGCTCGGACGGTGCAGAGAAAAGCCGAACGGACGCACGTACGTTCGAATTCCGCTCGACCGGTGCAGAGGGAATCCGAACGGTCGCACGTACGTTCTAATTCCGCTCGAACGGTGGAGAACGAGGTTGAACGGACTCACGTATGTTCGAATTCCGCCCGAACGTAGAGTAGGGAGGCCGAACGGACGCACGTACGTTCGAATTCCGCTCGAACGGTTCACAGGGAGGCTTAACGGAGGCACGTACGTTCGAATTCCGCTCCAACGGTGCAGACTGAGACCGAATGATGACGCGTACGTTCGAATTCTTCTCAAACGGTGCAGAGGGAGGTGAAACGGACGCACGCACTTTAGAATTCCGTTCGAACGGTGCAGAGGGAGGGCGAACGGACGCACGTACGTTCGAATTCCGCTCAAACGGTGCAGAGGGAGGCCAAACGGACGCACGTACGTTCGAATTCCGCTCGAACGGTGCAGAGGGAGGCCGAACTGATGCACATACGTTCGAATTCCCAACGGATGGTGCAAAGGGAGGCCGAACAGACGCACGTACGTTCGAATTCCGATCGAACGCTGTTGAGGGATGGTGAACGGACGCACGTACATTCGAATTTCGACGAACGGTGCAGAGGGAAGCCGATCGTTCGCACATATGTTCGAATTCCGCTAGAACGGTGCAGAGGGAGGTCGGACGGACGCACGTACGTTCGAATTCCGCTCGAACGGTTCACAGGGAAGCTCAACAGAGGCACGTACATCTAATTCCGCTCCAACGGTGCAGACTGAGGCCGAATGATCGCGCGTACGTTCGAATTCTTCTCGAACGGTGAAGAGGGAGGTGAAACGGATGCACGTGCGTTAGCATTCCGTTTGAACGGTGCAGAGGAAGGCCGAACGGACGCACGTACGTTCGAATTCTTCTCGAACGGTGAAGAGGGAGGTGAAACGGACGCACGCGCGTTAGCATTCCGTTTGAACGGTGCAGAGGAAGGCCGAACGGACGCACGTACGTTCGAATTCCGCTCAAACGGTGCAGATGGAGGCCGAAGGGACGCACGTACGTTCGAATTCTTCTCGAACGGTGAAGAGGGAGGCTTAACGGAGGCACATACGTTCGAATTCCGCTCGAACGGTGCACAGAGAGACCGAACGAACGCACGTATGTTGAAATTCCGCACGAACGGTGCAGAGGGAGGCATAACGGACGTACGTACGTCCGAATTCCGGTCGAACGGTACAGAGGGAGGTCGAACGGACGCACGTACCTTCGAATTCTGCGCGAACTGTGCACAAAGAGGCCGAATGGACGCACGTACGTTCGAATTCCGCTCGAACGGTGCAGAGAGAGATCGAACGGACGCATGTATGTTGAAATTCCGCTCGAACGGTGCAGAGGGAGGCCGATCGGACGCACGTACGTACGAATTCCGCTCGAACTGTGCAGAGGGAGGACGAACGGACGCACGTACGTTCGAATTCCGCTCGGACAGTGCACAGGGAGGCTTAACGTGGTTACGTTTGTTCGAATTTGGCACGAACGGTGCAAAGGGAGGCCGAATGTACGCACGTACGTTCGAATTCCGCTCGGACGGTGCAGAGAAAGGCCGAACGGACGCACGTACGTTCGAATTCCGCTCGACCGGTGCAGAGGGAATCCGAACGATCGCACGTACGTTCTAATTCCGCTCGAACGGTGGAGAACGAGGTTGAACGGACTCACGTATGTTCGAATTCCGCCCGAACGTAGAGTAGGGAGGCCGAACGGACGCACGTACGTTCGAATTCCGCTCGAACGGTTCACAGGGAGGCTTAACGGAGGCACGTACGTTCGAATTCCGCTTCAACGGTGCAGACTGAGACCGAATGATGACGCGTACGTTCGAATTCTTCTCGAACGGTGCAGAGGGAGGTGAAACGGACGCACGCACTTTAGAATTCCGTTCGAACGGTGCAGAGGGAGGGCGAACGGACGCACGTACGTTCGAATTCCTCTCAAACGGTGCAGAGGGAGGCCAAACGGACGCACGTACGTTCGAATTCCGCTCGAACGGTGCAGAGGGAGGCCGAACTGATGCACATACGTTCGAATTCCCAACGGATGGTGCAAAGGGAGGCCGAACAGACGCACGTACGTTCGAATTCCGATCGAACGCTGTTGAGGGATGGTGAACGGACGCACGTACATTCGAATTTCGACGAACGGTGCAGAGGGAAGCCGATCGTTCGCACATATGTTCGAATTCCGCTAGAACGGTGCAGAGGGAGGTCGAACGGACGCACGTACGTTCGAATTCCGCTCGAACGGTTCACAGGGAGGCTCAACAGAGGCACGTACATCTAATTCCGCTCCAACGGTGCAGACTGAGGCCGAATGATCGCGCGTACGTTCGAATTCTTCTCGAACGGTGAAGAGGGAGGTGAAACGGATGCACGTGCGTTAGCATTCCGTTTGAACGGTGCAGAGGAAGGCCGAACGGACGCACGTACGTTCGAATTCCGCTCAAACGGTGCAGAGGGAGGCCGAAGGGACGCACGTACGTTCGAATTCTTCTCGATCGGTGAAGAGGGAGGCTTAACGGAGGCACATACGTTCGAATTCCGCTCGAACGGTGCACAGAGAGACCGAACGAACGCACGTATGTTGAAATTCCGCACGAACGGTGCAGAGGGAGGCATAACGGACGTACCTACGTCCGAATTCCGCTCGAACGGTACAGAGGGAGGTCGAACGGACGCACGTACCTTCGAATTCTGCGCGAACTGTGCACAAAGAGGCCGAATGGACGCACATACGTTCGAATTCCCCTCGAACTGTGCAGATGTAGGCCGAACGGACGCACGAACATTCGAATTCCGCTCGGACGGTGCAAAGGGAGGCCGAACAGACGCACGTACGTACGAATTATGCTCGAACGGACGCACGTACGTTCGAATTCCTCTCGACCGTAGCAGAGGTAGGCCGAACGGACGTACGAACGTTCGAATTCCTCTCGGACAGTGCAGAGGGATGGTGAACGGAGGCACGTACGTTCGAATTCCGCTCGAACAGTGAAGAGGGAGGCTTAACGGAGGCACATACGTTCGAATTCCGCTCGAACGGTGCAAAGAGAGATCGAACGGACGCATGTATGTTGAAATTCCGCTCGAACGGTGCAGAGGGAGGGCGAATGGACGCACGTACGTACGAATTCTGCTCGAAATGTGTAGAGGGAGGACGAACGGACGCACGTACGTTCGAATTCCGCTCGGACAGTGCACAGGGAGATTTAACGTGGTTACGTTTGTTCGAATTTGGCACGAACGGTGCAAAGGGAGGCCGAACGTACGCACGTACGTTCGAATTCCGCTCGGACGGTGCAGAGAAAGGCCGAACGGACGCACGTACGTTCGAATTCCGCTCGAACGGTGGAGAACGAGGTTGAACGGACTCACGTATGTTCGAATTCCGCCCGAACGTAGAGTAGGGAGGCCGAACGGACGCACGTACGTTCGAATTCCGCTCGAACGGTTCACAGGGAGGCTTAACGGAGGCACGTACGTTCGAATTCCGCTCCAACGGTGCAGACTGAGACCGAATGATGACGCGTACGTTCGAATTCTTCTCGAACGGTGCAGAGGGAGGTGAAACGGACGCACGCACTTTAGAATTCTGTTCGAACGGTGCAGAGGAAGGGCGAACGGACGCACGTACGTTCGAATTCCGCTCAAACGGTGCAGAGGGAGGCCAAACGGACGCACGTACGTTCGAATTCCGCTCGAACGGTGCAGAGGGAGGCCGAAGGGACGCACGTACGTTCGAATTCTTCTCGATCGGTGAAGAGGGAGGCTTAACGGAGGCACATACGTTCGAATTCCGCTCGAACGGTGCACAGAGAGACCGAACGAACGCACGTATGTTGAAATTCCGCACGAACGGTGCAGAGGGAGGCATAACGGACGTACCTACGTCCGAATTCCGCTCGAACGGTACAGAGGGAGGTCGAACGGACGCACGTACCTTCGAATTCTGCGCGAACTGTGCACAAAGAGGCCGAATGGACGCACATACGTTCGAATTCCCCTCGAACTGTGCAGATGTAGGCCGAACGGACGCACGAACATTCGAATTCCGCTCGGACGGTGCAAAGGGAGGCCGAACAGACGCACGTACGTACGAATTATGCTCGAACGGACGCACGTACGTTCGAATTCCTCTCGACCGTAGCAGAGGTAGGCCGAACGGACGTACGAACGTTCGAATTCCTCTCGGACAGTGCAGAGGGATGGTGAACGGAGGCACGTACGTTCGAATTCCGCTCGAACAGTGAAGAGGGAGGCTTAACGGAGGCACATACGTTCGAATTCCGCTCGAACGGTGCAAAGAGAGATCGAACGGACGCATGTATGTTGAAATTCCGCTCGAACGGTGCAGAGGGAGGGCGAATGGACGCACGTACGTACGAATTCTGCTCGAAATGTGTAGAGGGAGGACGAACGGACGCACGTACGTTCGAATTCCGCTCGGACAGTGCACAGGGAGATTTAACGTGGTTACGTTTGTTCGAATTTGGCACGAACGGTGCAAAGGGAGGCCGAACGTACGCACGTACGTTCGAATTCCGCTCGGACGGTGCAGAGAAAGGCCGAACGGACGCACGTACGTTCGAATTCCGCTCGAACGGTGGAGAACGAGGTTGAACGGACTCACGTATGTTCGAATTCCGCCCGAACGTAGAGTAGGGAGGCCGAACGGACGCACGTACGTTCGAATTCCGCTCGAACGGTTCACAGGGAGGCTTAACGGAGGCACGTACGTTCGAATTCCGCTCCAACGGTGCAGACTGAGACCGAATGATGACGCGTACGTTCGAATTCTTCTCGAACGGTGCAGAGGGAGGTGAAACGGACGCACGCACTTTAGAATTCTGTTCGAACGGTGCAGAGGAAGGGCGAACGGACGCACGTACGTTCGAATTCCGCTCAAACGGTGCAGAGGGAGGCCAAACGGACGCACGTACGTTCGAATTCCGCTCGAACGGTGCAGAGGGAGGCCGAACGGACGCACATACGTTCGAATTCCCAACGGATGGTGCAAAGGGAGGCCGAACAGACGCACGTACGTTCGAATTCCGATCGAACGCTGTTGAGGGATGGTGAACGGACGCACGTACATTCGAATTTCGACGAACGGTGCAGAGGGAAGCCGATCGTTCGCACATATGTTCGAATTCCGCTAGAACGGTGCAGAGGGAGGTCGAACGGACGCACGTACGTTCGAATTCAGCTCGAACGGTTCACAGGGAGGCTCAACAGAGGCACGTACATCTAATTCCGCTCCAACGGTGCAGACTGAGGCCGAATGATCGCGCGTACGTTCGAATTCTTCTCGAACGGTGAAGAGGGAGGTGAAACGGACGCACGTGCGTTAGCATTCCGTTTGAACGGTGCAGAGGGAGGCCGACCGGACGCACGTACGTTCGAATTCCGCTCAAACGGTGCAGAGGGAGGCCGAAGGGACGCACGTACGTTCGAATTCTTCTCGAACGGTGAAGAGGGAGGCTTAACGGAGGCACATACGTTCGAATTCCGCTCGAACGGTGCACAGAGAGACCGAACGAACGCACGTATGTTGAAATTCCGCACGAACGGTGCAGAGGGAGGCATAACGGACGTACGTACGTCCGAATTCCGCTCGAACGGAACAGAGGGAGGTCGAACGGACGCACGTACCTTCGAATTCTGCGCGAACTGTGCACAAAGAGGCCGAACGGACGCACGTACGTTCGAATTCCTCTCGACCGGAGCAGAGGTAGGCCGAACGGACGTACGAACGTTCGAATTCCGCTCGGACAGTGCACAGGGAGGCTTAACGTGGGCACGTTAGTTCGAATTTCGCACGAATGGTGGAGAGCGAGGTTGAACGGACGCACGTATGTTCGAGTTCCGCCCGAACGTAGCGTAGGGATGCCGAACGGACGAACGTACGTTCGAATTCCGCTCAAACGGGGCAGACTGAGGCCGAATGGTCGTGCGTACGTTCGAATTCTTCTCGAACGATGCACAGGGAGGCTTAACGTGGGCACGTTCGTTCGAATGTCGCACGAACGGTGCAGAGAAAGGCCGAACGGACGCACGTACGTTCGAATTCCGCTCGGACGGCGCAGAGAAAGGCCGAACGGACGCACGTACGTTCGAATTCCGCTCGACCGGTGCAGAGGGAATCCGAACGGTCGCACGTACGTTCTAATTCCGCTCGACCGGTGGAGAGCGAGGTTGAACGGACGCACGTATGTTCGAATTCCGCCCGAACGGTTCACAGGGAGGCTTAACGGAGGCACGTACGTTCGAATTCCGCTCGACCGATGCAGAGGGAATCAGAACGGTCGCACGTACGTTCTAATTCCGCTCGAACGGTGGAGAACGAGGTTGAACGGACGCACGTATGTTCCAATTCCGCCCGAACGCACGTACGTTCGAATTTCGCTAGAACTGTGCAGAGGTAAGCCGAACGGACGCACGAACATTCGAATTCCGTTCGGACGTTGCAGAGGGAGGCCGAACTGACGCACGTACGTACGAATTCAGCTCGAACTGTGCAGAGGGAGGCCGAACGGACGCACGTACGTTCGAATCCCGCTCGGACAGTGCACAGGGAGGCTTAACGTGGTCACGTTCGTTCGAATTTCGCACGAACGGTGCAGAGGCAGGCCGAACGTACGCACGTACGTTCGACCTCCGCTCGGACGGTGCAGAGACAGGACGAATGGACGCACGTACGTTCGAATTCCGCTCGACCGGTGCAGAGGGAATCCGAACGGTCGCACGTACGTTCTAATTCCGCTCGAACGGTGGAGAACGAGGTTGAACGCATGCACGTATGTTCGAATTCCGCCCGAACGTAGAGTAGGGAGGCCGAACGGACGCACGTCCGTTCGAATTTCGCTCGAACGGTTCACAGGGAGGCTCAACAGAGGCACGTACATCTAATTCCTCTCCAACGGTGCAGACTGAGGCCGAATGATCGCGCGTACGTTCGAATTCTTCTCGAACGGTGAAGAGGGAGGTGAAACGGACGCACGTGCGTTAGCATTCCGTTTGAACGGTGCAGAGGGAGGCCGAACGGACGCACGTACGTTCGAATTCCGCTCAAACGGTGCAGAGGGAGGCCGAAGGGACGCACGTACGTTCGAATTCTTCTCGAACGGTGAAGAGGGAGGCTTTACGGAGGCACATACGTTCGAATTCCGCTCGAACGGTGCACAGAGAGACCGAACGAACGCACGTATGTTGAAATTCCGCACGAACGGTGCAGAGAGAGGCCGATCGGACGCACGTACGTTCGAATTCCACTCGGACGGTGCAGAGAGTGACCAAACGGACGCACGTACGTTCGAATTCCGCTCGAACGGTGCAGAGGGAATCCGAACGGTCGCACGTACGTTCTAATTCCGCTCGAACGGTGTAGAGCGAGGTTGAACGGACGCACGTATGTTCGAATTCCGCCCGAACGTAGCGTAGGGAGGCCGAACGAACGCACGTACGTTCGAATTCCGCTCGAACAGGGCAGAGGTAGGCCGAACGGACGCACGTACGTTCGAATTCCGCTTGAACGGTGCAGAGGGAGGCCAAAAGGACGCACGTACATTCGAATTCCGCTCGAACAGTGCAGAGGGAGGCCGAAGAGACTCACGTACGTCCGAATTCCTATCGAACGGTGCAGAGGTAGGCCGAACGGACGCACGAACTTTCGAATTCTGCTCGGACAGTGCACTGGGAGGCTTAACGTGGGCACGTTCGTTCGAATTTCGCACGAACGGTGCAGAGGGAGGCTGAACGAACGCACGTACGTTCGAATTCCGCTCGGACGGTGCAGAGAGAGGCCGAACGGACGCACGTACGTTCGAATTCCGCTCGAACGGTTCACAGGGAGGCTTAACGGAGGCACGTACATCTAATTCCGCTCCAACGGTGCAGACTGAGGCCGAATGATCGGGCGTACGTTCGAATTCCGTTTGAACGGTGCAGAGGTTGGCCGAACGGACGCACGTACGTTCGAGTGGAATTCACAGGGAGGCTTAACGGAGGCGCGTACGTTCGAATTCCGCTCCAACGGTGCAGACTGAGACCGAATGATGACGCGTACGTTCGAATTCTTCTCGAACGGTGCAGAGGGAGGTGAAACGGACGCACGCACTTTAGAATTCCGTTCGAACGGTGCAGAGGGAGGGCGAACGGACGCACGTACGTTCGAATTCCGCTCAAACGGTGCAGAGGGAGGCCGAACGGACGCACATACGTTCGAATTCCCAACGGATGGTGCAAAGGGAGGCCGAACAGACGTACTTACGTTCGAATTCCGCTCGAACGGTTCACAGAGAGGCTTAACGGAGGCACGTACGTTCGAATTCCGCTCCAACGGTGCAGACTGAGGCCGAATGTTCGTGCGTACGTTAGAATTCTTCTCGAACGATGCAGAGGGAGGTGAAACGGACGCACGTACGTTGGTATTCCGTTCGAACGGTGCAGAGGGAGGCCGAACAGAAGCACGTACGTTCGAATTCCGCTCAAACGGTGCAGAGGGAGGCCGAACGGATGCACGTACGTTCCAAATCCGCTCGAACGGTGCAGAGGGAGGCCAAACGGACGCACATATGTTCGAATTCCACTCGAACGGTGCAGACGGAGGCCGAACGGACGCACGTCCGTTCGAATTCCGCTCAAACGGTGCAGAAGGAGGCCGAACGGTGCAGAGGGAAGCCGAACAGACGCACGTATATTCGAATTCCGCTCCAACAGTGCAGAGGGAGACCTAACGGATGCACGTACGTTCGAATTCCGCTCGCACTGTGTAGAGGGATGGTGAACGGACGCACGTACATTCGAATTTCGACGAACGGTGCATAGGGAAGCCGATCGCACGCACGTACGTTCGAATTCCGCTCGAACGGTGCAGAGAGAGATCGAACGGACGCATGTATGTTGAAATTCCGCTCGAACGGTGCAGAGGGAGGCAGAACGGACGTAC
>NW_028315393.1:0-20000 GCF_046866305.1 Octopus bimaculoides
GGTGAAGCACTTTCCCATACGGTGAAGCACTTTCCCATACGGTGAAGCACTTTCCCATACGGTGAAGCACTTTGCCCTACGGTGAAGCACTTTCCCATACGGTGAAGCACTTTCCCATACGGTGAAGCACTTTCCCATACGGTGAAGCACTTTCCCATACGGTGAAGCACTTTCCCATACGGTGAAGCACTTTCCCATACGGTGAAGCACTTTCCCATACGGTGAAGCACTTTCCCATACGGTGAAGCACTTTGCCCTACGGTGAAGCACTTTCCCATACGGTGAAGCACTTTCCCATACGGTGAAGCACTTTCCCATACGGTGAAGCACTTTCCCATACGGTGAAGCACTTTCCCATACGGTGAAGCACTTTCCCTACGGTGAAGCACTTTCCCATACGGTGAAGCACTTTCCCATACGGTGAAGCACTTTCCCATACGGTGAAGCACTTTGCCCTACGGTGAAGCACTTTCCCATACGGTGAAGCACTTTCCCATACGGTGAAGCACTTTCCCATACGGTGAAGCACTTTGCCCTACGGTGAAGCACTTTCCCATACGGTGAAGCACTTTCCCATACGGTGAAGCACTTTCCCATACGGTGAAGCACTTTCCCATACGGTGAAGCACTTTCCCATACGGTGAAGCACTTTCCCATACGGTGAAGCACTTTCCCATACGGTGAAGCACTTTCCCATACGGTGAAGCACTTTCCCATACGGTGAAGCACTTTCCCATACGGTGAAGCACTTTCCCATACGGTGAAGCACTTTCCCATACGGTGAAGCACTTTCCCATACGGTGAAGCACTTTCCCATACGGTGAAGCACTTTCCCATACGGTGAAGCACTTTCCCATACGGTGAAGCACTTTCCCATACGGTGAAGCACTTTCCCATACGGTGAAGCACTTTCCCATACGGTGAAGCACTTTCCCATACGGTGAAGCACTTTCCCATACGGTGAAGCACTTTCCCATACGGTGAAGCACTTTCCCATACGGTGAAGCACTTTCCCATACGGTGAAGCACTTTCCCATACGGTGAAGCACTTTCCCATACGGTGAAGCACTTTCCCATACGGTGAAGCACTTTCCCATACGGTGAAGCACTTTCCCATACGGTGAAGCACTTTCCCATACGGTGAAGCACTTTCCCATACGGTGAAGCACTTTGCCCTACGGTGAAGCACTTTCCCATACGGTGAAGCACTTTCCCATACGGTGAAGCACTTTCCCATACGGTGAAGCACTTTCCCATACGGTGAAGCACTTTCCCATACGGTGAAGCACTTTCCCATACGGTGAAGCACTTTGCCATACGGTGAAGCACTTTGCCATACGGTGAAGCACTTTGCCATACGGTGAAGCACTTTGCCATACGGTGAAGCACTTTCCCATACGGTGAAGCACTTTCCCATACGGTGAAGCACTTTCCCATACGGTGAAGCACTTTCCCATACGGTGAAGCACTTTCCCATACGGTGAAGCACTTTCCCATAGGGTGAAGCACTTTCCCATACGGTGAAGCACTTTGCCATACGGTGAAGCACTTTGCCATACGGTGAAGCACTTTCCCATACGGTGAAGCACTTTCCCATACGGTGAAGCACTTTCCCATACGGTGAAGCACTTTCCCATACGGTGAAGCACTTTCCCATACGGTGAAGCACTTTCCCATACGGTGAAGCACTTTCCCATACGGTGAAGCACTTTCCCATACGGTGAAGCACTTTCCCATACGGTGAAGCACTTTCCCATACGGTGAAGCACTTTCCCATAGGGTGAAGCACTTTGCCATACGGTGAAGCACCTTCCCATACGGTGAAGCACTTTCCCATACGGTGAAGCACTTTCCCATACGGTGAAGCACTTTCCCATAGGGTGAAGCACTTTGCCCTACGGTGAAGCACTTTCCCATACGGTGAAGCACTTTCCCATACGGTGAAGCACTTTCCCATAGGGTGAAGCACTTTGCCCTACGGTGAAGCACTTTCCCATACGGTGAAGCACTTTCCCATACGGTGAAGCACTTTCCCATACGGTGAAGCACTTTCCCATACGGTGAAGCACTTTGCCCTACGGTGAAGCACTTTCCCATACGGTGAAGCACTTTCCCATACGGTGAAGCACTTTCCCATACGGTGAAGCACTTTCCCATACGGTGAAGCACTTTCCCATACGGTGAAGCACTTTCCCATACGGTGAAGCACTTTCCCATACGGTGAAGCACTTTCCCATACGGTGAAGCACTTTCCCATACGGTGAAGCACTTTCCCATACGGTGAAGCACTTTCCCATACGGTGAAGCACTTTCCCATACGGTGAAGCACTTTCCCATACGGTGAAGCACTTTCCCATACGGTGAAGCACTTTCCCATACGGTGAAGCACTTTCCCGTACGGTGAAGCACTTTCCCGTACGGTGAAGCACTTTGCCGTACGGTGAAGCACTTTGCCATACGGTGAAGCACTTTCCCATACGGTGAAGCACTTTCCCATACGGTGAAGCACTTTGCCATACGGTGAAGCACTTTGCCATACGGTGAAGCACTTTGCCATACGGTGAAGCACTTTGCCATACGGTGAAGCACTTTGCCATACGGTGAAGCACTTTGCCATACGGTGAAGCACTTTGCCATACGGTGAAGCACTTTCCCATACGGTGAAGCACTTTCCCATACGGTGAAGCACTTTCCCATACGGTGAAGCACTTTCCCATACGGTGAAGCACTTTCCCATACGGTGAAGCACTTTCCCATACGGTGAAGCACTTTCCCATACGGTGAAGCACTTTCCCATACGGTGAAGCACTTTCCCATACGGTGAAGCACTTTCCCATACGGTGAAGCACTTTCCCATACGGTGAAGCACTTTCCCATACGGTGAAGCACTTTGCCCTACGGTGAAGCACTTTCCCATACGGTGAAGCACTTTCCCATACGGTGAAGCACTTTCCCATACGGTGAAGCACTTTCCCATACGGTGATGCACTTTCCCATACGGTGAAGCACTTTCCCATACGGTGAAGCACTTTCCCATACGGTGAAGCACTTTCCCATACGGTGAAGCACTTTGCCATACGGTGAAGCACTTTCCCATACGGTGAAGCACTTTCCCATACGGTGAAGCACTTTGCCATACGGTGAAGCACTTTCCCATACGGTGAAGCACTTTCCCATACGGTGAAGCACTTTCCCATACGGTGAAGCACTTTCCCATACGGTGAAGCACTTTCCCATACGGTGAAGCACTTTCCCATACGGTGAAGCACTTTCCCATACGGTGAAGCACTTTGCCATACGGTGAAGCACTTTGCCATACGGTGAAGCACTTTCCCATACGGTGAAGCACTTTCCCATACGGTGAAGCACTTTGCCATACGGTGAAGCACTTTGCCATACGGTGAAGCACTTTCCCATACGGTGAAGCACTTCGCCCATACGGTGAAGCACTTCGCCCTACGGTGAAGCACTTTCCCCTACGGTGAAGCACTTCCCCCTACGGTGAAGCACTTCGCCCTACGGTGAAGCACTTCGCCCTACGGTGAAGCACTTCGCCCTACGGTGAAGCACTTCGCCCTACGGTGAAGCACTTCGCCCTACGGTGAAGCACTTCGCCCTACGGTGAAGCACTTCGCCCTACGGTGAAGCACTTCGCCCTAGGGTGAAGCACTTCGCCCTACGGTGAAGCACTTCGCCCTACGGTGAAGCACTTCGCCCTACGGTGAAGCACTTCGCCCTACGGTGAAGCACTTCGCCCTACGGTGAAGCACTTCGCCCTACGGTGAAGCACTTCGCCCGACGGTGAGGCACTTCGCCCGACGGTGAGGCACTTCGCCCGACGGTGAGGCACTTCGCCCGACGGTGTGGCACTTCGCCCGACGGTGAGGCACTTCGCCCGACGGTGAGGCACTTCGCCCTACGGTGAGGCACTTCGCCCTACGGTGAGGCACTTCGCCACACGGTGAGGCACTTCCCCACACGGTGAGGCACTTCCCCACACGGTGAGGCACTTCCCCACACGGTGAGGCACTTTCCCACACGGTGCGCTTTCCCACACCGTAAAGTGCTTTCCCACACCGTAAAGTGCTTTCCCACACAGTAAAGTGCTTTCCCAATTTAAAACGAAAAAAGCAAATAAAACGAAGAATCGTTTGTTTATGTAGTCGGCACTTAATGTATATCTGCTGAATGGATGTCAGTGATTGGCTGAAATTATCGAAATAAGACAATTTTTTACATGAAATAAATTCGAATACAAAAATATTTTTCTGTTCTACAACATAAAATAGATAAGTATACGAAGTTTGAAAGTCTTTCGGTACCAAAAACACTACGTAAAACATTAATGAAAAATGTGGCCCCCGTTTTAAAAAAGATCCTATATATATATATATATATATATATATATATATATATATATATATACAATGATAATAATAAAGTGACAACAAAAGAATGAAACCTCAATATTAGGTAAATATAGCATTATTTATATATGTATATAGATAGGACAATCAGTAAGTTGTCATAATAGTGTTTGGAGTGTGGATATGTGTATACATATGAGTACGTACATGCACATATATGTTTGTGTGTGTATGCCCATATACATGTTTGTGTGAGTGTGTATGTATGTAGACATTATGAACACAGGAGGTGTTTCTTTCTTTTTTTTATAAATCTCCTTTTACAAAACCACTACATTATAGGGATGTCAAAAAACCGACACCGGCCCCTAAGTGATGGCCTTGAAAAATTCTGTTTTAGTCGAATGAATCGAATCCAGCACTTATTTTGGTCTGCTTTGCTGAACTGCTAGGTTATAGGAGCATAAACACCAACACCAGTTATCAAGCAGTGATGGGAGACAGACACACAGACATGAGGAGACACACACACACATATATATATTCGATGGGCTTCTTTCAGTTTCCATCCACCAAAACCACTCACAAGGCTTTGGTCGGCTTGAGACTATAGCAGAAGACACTTGCTCAAGGTGGCACGCAGTGAGACTGAACCCAGAACCATGTGGTTGGGAAGCAAGCCTCTTACTACACATAATATATGACAAAGATGGTGGGATAGGCTGGAAGTATAAGGTAAGTGATGACGTATGAACGGTCAAGGGGCCTTGCAAGTAAGACAGACATGTGAGCAGAAGGACAACTAGTGCGTATGACTTTTGCTTTCGGGCTTTCGCTTGGGACAGACATGGTGACCCCGCAAGAGTTCAGGGAAATGGGCGTTAGGTTCTGGCCAGAGGTTATGTCGGTGTATCCTAAGTGGACAGTATAAATGTTGCGAGAGGACCCATGTGACAGATGAACCAAGCTTTTTAGCCCATTTCACACACCTGCTTATACCCACTGATCCACTGACTTGTACGAGTTAAGGCAGCTGGTGTATATATATATATACAAACATATATGCTGTGTGTAGCATCGTGTGAAAGAGGGAGGCTAGTATATATTATATAAAAAAAACTTTAAGGCGCTGCTCCAGCATGGCCGCAGTCTAATGAATGAAACAAGTAAAAGAAAGAAAGGAACATGAGAAAAAAACCCATACATTTCGTACGTATACCTGCGGCTAAAGACACGCAGCTAGCTTTACTGATTGAGTGTGACAAGGGACGGATAGATGTCTAGCAAGATATATTTAAACGAAGTCTATGAAAAGCATTCGACAATCCAGAATCGACCCACCCTCTCTGATCGAAGTAACCAAGTCTCGAAGGTAAATTCTTCCATTTATTGTGAGATGATGGGGGGTGGATTGGTTCGCAAAAGTTTTGCTTCGTCTCGACGTTTCCATGGAACCTTTGATTTCTTTGTAGGATGCCAAGAAGATTCCGTCCAGATTCTCTGTTGTCGGCTGAATTCCTGATTGTTGTTTCTAAGTTATTTGGGGATGTAAGGTCGGTGGAGTTGTCTCCCCTTGTCCGTCTCTGGTTTGTGTTCGATAAGCCTGGGTTCATTTCTGTGTATGTTTTTGGTTTATTTTCCTTCAGCAAGGGCTTATCCGATGCCTATTCTACGATGAACTGTGTTTCGTAGTTAATAAACAAATTGCTTTGTCTTTGCCAGCCTTGTAGCGAGTTTGTTTCTTCAGCTTCACAAGTTGTTTGCCACAGTTTAAAGACACTTTCCAAGCGTTGACCATCTCAATGTTTCTTTAATTCGTTGTAGATTTCCTCATCTATGTTCTTCAATTTTTCTTCATTGCTCAGCGCTCTAAGCTTAAGCAGTTCTATTTCTGTCTTCATGTTTTCCAAGTGTTAGTTTCTCCCATAATTGTCTTTGTTGGTCCTGTTCGTTTGGAATACGTTTAATTTGGAGTTTATGAGGCAGAATTTAACCAGTGTTCATAAATTTCTGCCTTGTGCTTGTTTTTGATCATGTTCCAGAAAGTAACCTTTCTGGCTTTAAGTTTTTCATTCTATATGTGTATAATACGGTTTTTAGTTGCTAGTGGAGGGGGATGGGCTTCTATCTTGTGTATCATCTTTAGGTGGATTTTCATTTAAGCAATTATTATGTGGTAAAGAATGAAGAGTGGTGCATAATTTGGACAAATGTTGATTGAGCTGTTGCAGGGATTGTTCTTTCTCTTCTTTTCCTCTTGTGTGGAGCGAGTGAGTTCATCAGTGTTGCTAATCAAAAGTCTCAAATTCGTGTTCATCTCTCTCAGTTCCTTAAGAGTCTCTTCGTCTCAAGAAGATTAAGTTTGTCCAAAGACACCTGGAAAAGGTTTAGTTTTTGAAAGCATTATATTTCGGTTGCCTACTTCCATGAGAGTTACCTTGTCTGTTGGAATACATTTTTAGATTACTGGCATGTACAATACATGCTCACACATGTATGTATGTATGTATATATATATATATATATATATATATATATATATATATCATCATCATCATCATCATCATCGTTTAACGTCTGCTTTCCATGCTAGCATGGGTTGGACGATTTGACTGAGGACTGGTGAAACCGGATGGCAACACCAGGCTCCAGCCTGATTTGGCAGAGTTTCTACAGCTGGATGCCCTTCCTAACGCCAACCACTCAGAGAGTGTAGTGGGTGCTTTTACGTGTCACCCGCACGAAAACGGCCACGCTCGAAATGGTGTCTTTTATGTGCCACCCGCACAAGCCAGTCCAGGGGCACTGGCAACGATCTCGCTCGAAAATCCTACAGGAGCCAGTCAGGCGGTACTGGCAACGGCCACGCTCAAAATGGTGCATCTCATGTGCCACCCGCACAAGAACCAGTCCAGGGGCACTGGCAACGATCTTACTTGGCTTGCCGGGTCTTCTCACGCACAGCACATTTCCAAAGGTCTCGGTCCGTAGTCATCGCCTCGGTGAGGCCCAATGTACGAAGGTCTTGCCTCACCACCTCAGCCCAGGTCTTCCTGGGCCTACCTCTTCCACGGGTTCCCTCAACTGTTAGGGTGTGGCACTTTTTCACGCAGCTATCCTCCTCCATTCTCACCACATGTCCATACCAGCGCAATCGTCTCTCTTGCACGCCACAACTGATGCTTCTAATGTTCAGCTTTTCTCTCAAGATACTTACACTCTGACGGGTATTCACATTGACATTACACATCCAACGGAGCATACTGGCTTCATTCCTTGCGAGCTTACGTATGTCCTCAGCAGTTACAGCCCATGTTTCACTGCCATGTAGCATGGTTGTTCGTACGCATGCGTCATACAGTCTGCCTTTTACTCTGAGTGAGAGTCCCTTTGTCGCCAGCAGGGGTAAGAGCTCTCTAAACTTTGCCCAGGCTATTCTTATTCTAGCAGCTACACTTTCAGCGCACCCACCCCCACTACTAACTTGGTCGCCCAGATAGCGGAAGCTATCGACTACCTCTAGTTTTTCACCCTGGAATGAGATAGAAGTTGTTTCCTGTTTGTTTGCAGTCTTTATTGCACCTGAACATCTGCCACAAACAAAAACTAACTTGCTAGTTAACCTGCCTTTGATGTTGCTGCACCTCTTATGTGTCCATAGCTTGCACCGGGTACATCTTATAGAGTTACTACCTACTCCTTTTCTACATACTGAGCAGGGCCATCTACCTGAAGGGGTTTGTGTTTTATCTACCTTCCTACTTATTAGGCCCTTCAATTCTAGACCTTGCTTCCACACCTGAAACTTCTCCTCTAGTTCTGATAGTGACTCCGCAATTAGGGCAAGGTCATCAGCATAGAGGAGCTCCCAGGGGCAACCTGTCTTGAACTCCTCTGTGATTGCCTGGAGGACTATGGTAAATAATAGGGGGCTGAGGACGGAACCTTGGTGGACCCCTACCTCTACCCGGAATTCATTGCTGTACTCATTTCCAACCCTCACCTTACTGGCAGCATCTCTGTACATGGCTCGCACAGCTCTCACTAACCATTCTTCTATCCCAAGTTTCCTCATTGACCACCAGATAAGGGATCGGGGGACCCTGTCAAAGGCTTTCTCCATGTCAACGAAAGCCAGGTACAGAGGTTTATCCTTAGCTAGGTATTTCTCCTGCAACTGTCTCACTAGAAATAAGGCATCAGTAGTGCTTTTACCTGGCACGAACCCAAACTGCATCTCATTTAATTGATTCGCTCCCTAATTAGTTGGGCTATGACCCTCTCTGTAACTTTCATAACCTGATCTAACAGCTTGATGCCTCTGTAATTATTTGTTTCTAAAGCGTCCCCTTTACCTTTGTAGCAGTTGACTATGATGCTGCTACACCAGTCATTGGGTATGACTCCTTCGTGTATCACCTGGTTCGTAATACGGGTGACTAGGCTATAGCCAACACTGCCAGATATTTTGAGCATCTCTGCAGTGATTCCTGATGGGCCGGGGGCTTTCCCGGTCTTCATACTCTTAATTGCTTTATCTACCCTGGTACTATCAACTCGGATAGCTGGTCCCTCTATTGGGTCGACATACGGCAGGCTCTCTTTCTCCCATTCATTCTCTTTATTAAGCAATCTATCGTAGTGGCATCTCCAGACCTCTTTCTTTGCAGCCTCATTTAGTGCAAGCGTACCATCATCCATGCGAACACATTTCTCTCCTACAACATCACTATTCTCTCTCCTACACTGTCTTGCAACACGAAATACCTCGAGTCTTTGGTCCTCACGGCGCAGAACATTGGCAAATCTTTCCTTATCTGCTTCCCCTCTGGCTAAATAAACCTGTCGCCTAGCCTCCCTTCTGGCACATTGGTACAATTCCCTGCTACCACCGTTCTTCCAGTCCTTCCAAGCCTGTTTCTTTTGTCTAATAGCCCTGTCTACCTCCTTGTTCCACCACCACGTTACTCTGGGTTGGGAGGGGACCTTACACCACCCACAAATCTGGTCGGTGGCTTTCAACAGGTTGTCCCGCAGAAATCTCCAATTGTCTTCCACGTTGTATGATGCTTTTTAGCCCATTTCACACACCTGCTGTAAAGCGGTTGGCATTTGGAAGGGCATCCAGCTGTAGAAACCTTGCCAAATCAATTTGAGCGTGGTGCAGCCTCTTAGCTTGCCAGTCCTCAGTCAAACCGTCCATGGGAAGCAGAATTAAATGATGATGCTTTATTCACAATTTTATAAACTTCTCTCTCACGCTTCCCCTCTTTTTCTCTCTTGTTCTTCACTTTTCCCTTCAACCAATCACATGAAGAAGGCATTACAGTCAGACGAAATAACTAAGGAATAAGACTGAGTTAAAAAGAATTCCACGTTTCACTCGCAGCCTCCCCGACTTCAGCCAATCACATGACAGCCTCACGAATGGGCTGAGTAACGGAGGAAGAAGCAGAATTATTATAAGATTGAATTTTCGTTACCAACCCGGCTGAAACTGGCTCTGGCTCCAACTACAAATGTTGTGTTGTTTTTAGAAGTTCTCAATTAAAATCTCCCACCATACCTTAGTCACGTTCTGTTCCTAAAACTGGCTGAATGATAACTGAGTTATTCAACACAGAGCATCTCGAAATAAATGCACCACTGGGAATGATGTATATTGGCTAATACTGGGTTGGGTACACAAGAAAGTTTTAATATAGAGTTGCACATATTAGTGGATGATCAGTTTGTAATTCTGGATCATTTCCTTGTATCCAGAATAATGTGGCTCCTGGCCTTGCCCGGTTCCATGGTGGTAATGTAAAAAGCATCCTGAACACTATTTATTTATTTACTTATATATTTATTCATTTATTTATTTATGTATTTATTAATTTATATATATATATTTTTTATTTATCTATATTTTTATTTATTTATTTATTTATATATATATATATATATTTATTTATATGGTGTGGCTCCTGGCCTTGCCCAGTTGCTCCCAAGATGTCCAGCCGATGCCAGCAGACAAAATGGATGGTAAATGAGGATAGAATTTATCTATTTTGTATTGTTATTTTGTCTTTTTCGGGATTTGTGGTTTTATTGTCTAATCTTTTTTTCTTTTTTTTTTTTTTTCTTTGTCTTTGCAGCTTTTCCACATAGATGTTGGTATCATCATCATCATCATCATCATCGTTTAACGTCCGCTTTCCATGCTAGCATGGGTTGGACGATTTGACTGAGGACTGGTGAAACCGGATGGCAACACCAGGCTCCAGTCTGATTTGGCAGAGTTTCTACAGCTGGATGCCCTTCCTAACGCCAACCACTCAGAGAGTGTAGTGGGTGCTTTTACGTGTCACCCGCACGAAAACGGCCACGCTCGAAATGGTGTCTTTTATGTGCCACCCGCACAAGCCAGTCCAGGGGCACTGGCAACGATCTCGCTCGAAAATCCTACAGGAGCCAGTCAGGCGGTACTGGCAACGGCCACGCTCAAAATGGTGCATCTCATGTGCCACCCGCACAAGAACCAGTCCAGGGGCACTGGCAACGATCTTACTTGGCTTGCCGGGTCTTCTCACGCACAGCCCATTTCCAAAGGTCTCGGTCCGTAGTCATCGCCTCGGTGAGGCCCAATGTACGAAGGTCTTGCCTCACCACCTCAGCCCAGGTCTTCCTGGGCCTACCTCTTCCACGGGTTCCCTCAACTGTTAGGGTGTGGCACTTTTTCACGCAGCTATCCTCCTCCATTCTCACCACATGTCCATACCAGCGCAATCGTCTCTCTTGCACGCCACAACTGATGCTTCTAATGTTCAGCTTTTCTCTCAAGATACTTACACTCTGACGGGTATTCACATTGACATTACACATCCAACGGAGCATACTGGCTTCATTCCTTGCGAGCTTACGTATGTCCTCAGCAGTTACAGCCCATGTTTCACTGCCATGTAGCATGGTTGTTCGTACGCATGCGTCATACAGTCTGCCTTTTACTCTGAGTGAGAGTCCCTTTGTCGCCAGCAGGGGTAAGAGCTCTCTAAACTTTGCCCAGGCTATTCTTATTCTAGCAGCTACACTTTCAGCGCACCCACCCCCACTACTAACTTGGTCGCCCAGATAGCGGAAGCTATCGACTACCTCTAGTTTTTCACCCTGGAATGAGATAGAAGTTGTTTCCTGTTTGTTTGCAGTCTTTATTGCACCTGAACATCTGCCACAAACAAAAACTAACTTGCTAGTTAACCTGCCTTTGATGTTGCTGCACCTCTTATGTGTCCATAGCTTGCACCGGGTACATCTTATAGAGTTACTACCTACTCCTTTTCTACATACTGAGCAGGGCCATCTACCTGAAGGGGTTTGTGTTTTATCTACCTTCCTACTTATTAGGATTTTGGTTTTAGCTAGGTTGACTCTAAGGCCCTTCAATTCTAGACCTTGCTTCCACACCTGAAACTTCTCCTCTAGTTCTGATAGTGACTCCGCAATTAGGGCAAGGTCATCAGCATAGAGGAGCTCCCAGGGGCAACCTGTCTTGAACTCCTCTGTGATTGCCTGGAGGACTATGGTAAATAATAGGGGGCTGAGGACGGAACCTTGGTGGACCCCTACCTCTACCCGGAATTCATTGCTGTACTCATTTCCAACCCTCACCTTACTGGCAGCATCTCTGTACATGGCTCGCACAGCTCTCACTAACCATTCTTCTATCCCAAGTTTCCTCATTGACCACCAGATAAGGGATCGGGGGACCCTGTCAAAGGCTTTCTCCATGTCAACGAAAGCCAGGTACAGAGGTTTATCCTTAGCTAGGTATTTCTCTTGCAACTGTCTCACTAGAAATAAGGCATCAGTAGTGCTTTTACCTGGCACGAACCCAAACTGCATCTCATCTAAATTGATTCGCTCCCTAATTAGTTGGGCTATGACCCTCTCTGTAACTTTCATAACCTGATCTAACAGCTTGATGCCTCTGTAATTATTTGTATCTAAAGTGTCCCCTTTACCTTTGTAGCAGTTGACTATGATGCTGCTACACCAGTCATAGGGTATGACTCCTTCGTGTATCACCTGGTTCGTAATACGGGTGACTAGGCTATAGCCAACACTGCCAGATATTTTGAGCATCTCTGCAGTGATTCCTGATGGGCCGGGGGGGGGGGGGGGGGTATACATTACATAAATGTGTATGTGCGTGTGTGTGTACAACATGTCCATATACGCATGCATATATACACAGACTGAGAGAAGAAGAAGAGGAGAAGGGGAGTTAGCTGCCTGCTTATATTTGTACTGATGATGTTATTGAAATTACAATAATTATTATTCTTATTAATCTCCCTTCCAACATTCTTGCCTCCTGTTTTCATTTCTTCCTTATTCCTCCTCTTCCTCCCCATCATACCACAACCTCTGACCCCTTGCTGCTTCTCCTTAACCATTTATAGACACGCTCGTGCACATAGACGTCATCTGCCAAATTTCTTTTCTGCTGTGGTGGCGGCAGTGCTGGTGTTGTCCTTTTCTCTCACTATCAGCTTAGTGTAATAATATTTTTCCTTCATAAATGGTAGCTGACCGCACCATACAGTAAGGTTTTAGCAAAGTTGTATTGGAATAATGGGGCTGGGGAGCGGGACATCTTTAAAAATGTATATTGGCTAATACTGGGTTGGGTACACAAGAAAGTTTTAATATAGAGTTGCACATATTAGTGGATGATCAGTTTGTAATTCTGGATCATTTCCTTGTATCCAGAATAATGTGGCTCCTGGCCTTGCCCGGTTCCATGGTGGTAATGTAAAAAGCATCCTGAACACTATTTATTTATTTACTTATATATTTATTCATTTATTTATTTATGTATTTATTAATTTATATATATATATTTTTTATTTATCTATATTTTTATTTATTTATTTATTTATATATATATATATATATATATTTATTTATATGGTGTGGCTCCTGGCCTTGCCCAGTTGCTCCCAAGATGTCCAGCCGATGCCAGCAGACAAAATGGATGGTAAATGAGGATAGAATTTATCTATTTTGTATTGTTATTTTGTCTTTTTCGGGATTTGTGGTTTTATTGTCTAATCTTTTTTTCTTTTTTTTTTTTTTTCTTTGTCTTTGCAGCTTTTCCACATAGATGTTGGTATCATCATCATCATCATTATCATCGTTTAACGTCCGCTTTCCATGCTAGCATGGGTTGGACGATTTGACTGAGGACTGGTGAAACCGGATGGCAACACCAGGCTCCAGTCTGATTTGGCAGAGTTTCTACAGCTGGATGCCCTTCCTAACGCCAACCACTCAGAGAGTGTAGTGGGTGCTTTTACGTGTCACCCGCACGAAAACGGCCACGCTCGAAATGGTGTCTTTTATGTGCCACCCGCACAAGCCAGTCCAGGGGCACTGGCAACGATCTCGCTAGAAAATCCTACAGGAGCCAGTCAGGCGGTACTGGCAACGGCCACGCTCAAAATGGTGCATCTCATGTGCCACCCGCACAAGAACCAGTCCAGGGGCACTGGCAACGATCTTACTTGGCTTGCCGGGTCTTCTCACGCACAGCACATTTCCAAAGGTCTCGGTCCGTAGTCATCGCCTCGGTGAGGCCCAATGTACGAAGGTCTTGCCTCACCACCTCAGCCCAGGTCTTCCTGGGCCTACCTCTTCCACGGGTTCCCTCAACTGTTAGGGTGTGGCACTTTTTCACGCAGCTATCCTCCTCCATTCTCACCACATGTCCATACCAGCGCAATCGTCTCTCTTGCACGCCACAACTGATGCTTCTAATGTTCAGCTTTTCTCTCAAGATACTTACACTCTGACGGGTATTCACATTGACATTACACATCCAACGGAGCATACTGGCTTCATTCCTTGCGAGCTTACGTATGTCCTCAGCAGTTACAGCCCATGTTTCACTGCCATGTAGCATGGTTGTTCGTACGCATGCGTCATACAGTCTGCCTTTTACTCTGAGTGAGAGTCCCTTTGTCGCCAGCAGGGGTAAGAGCTCTCTAAACTTTGCCCAGGCTATTCTTATTCTAGCAGCTACACTTTCAGCGCACCCACCCCCACTACTAACTTGGTCGCCCAGATAGCGGAAGCTATCGACTACCTCTAGTTTTTCACCCTGGAATGAGATAGAAGTTGTTTCCTGTTTGTTTGCAGTCTTTATTGCACCTGAACATCTGCCACAAACAAAAACTAACTTGCTAGTTAACCTGCCTTTGATGTTGCTGCACCTCTTATGTGTCCATAGCTTGCACCGGGTACATCTTATAGAGTTACTACCTACTCCTTTTCTACATACTGAGCAGGGCCATCTACCTGAAGGGGTTTGTGTTTTATCTACCTTCCTACTTATTAGGATTTTGGTTTTAGCTAGGTTGACTCTAAGGCCCTTCAATTCTAGACCTTGCTTCCACACCTGAAACTTCTCCTCTAGTTCTGATAGTGACTCCGCAATTAGGGCAAGGTCATCAGCATAGAGGAGCTCCCAGGGGCAACCTGTCTTGAACTCCTCTGTGATTGCCTGGAGGACTATGGTAAATAATAGGGGGCTGAGGACGGAACCTTGGTGGACCCCTACCTCTACCCGGAATTCATTGCTGTACTCATTTCCAACCCTCACCTTACTGGCAGCATCTCTGTACATGGCTCGCACAGCTCTCACTAACCATTCTTCTATCCCAAGTTTCCTCATTGACCACCAGATAAGGGATCGGGGGACCCTGTCAAAGGCTTTCTCCATGTCAACGAAAGCCAGGTACAGAGGTTTATCCTTAGCTAGGTATTTCTCTTGCAACTGTCTCACTAGAAATAAGGCATCAGTAGTGCTTTTACCTGGCACGAACCCAAACTGCATCTCATCTAAATTGATTCGCTCCCTAATTAGTTGGGCTATGACCCTCTCTGTAACTTTCATAACCTGATCTAACAGCTTGATGCCTCTGTAATTATTTGTATCTAAAGCGTCCCCTTTACCTTTGTAGCAGTTGACTATGATGCTGCTACACCAGTCATAGGGTATGACTCCTTCGTGTATCACCTGGTTCGTAATACGGGTGACTAGGCTATAGCCAACACTGCCAGATATTTTGAGCATCTCTGCAGTGATTCCTGATGGGCCGGGGGGGGGGGGGGGTATACATTACATAAATGTGTATGTGCGTGTGTGTGTACAACATGTCCATATACGCATGCATATATACACAGACTGAGAGAAGAAGAAGAGGAGAAGGGGAGTTAGCTGCCTGCTTATATTTGTACTGATGATGTTATTGAAATTACAATAATTATTATTCTTATTAATCTCCCTTCCAACATTCTTGCCTCCTGTTTTCATTTCTTCCTTATTCCTCCTCTTCCTCCCCATCATACCACAACCTCTGACCCCTTGCTGCTTCTCCTTAACCATTTATAGACACGCTCGTGCACATAGACGTCATCTGCCAAATTTCTTTTCTGCTGTGGTGGCGGCAGTGCTGGTGTTGTCCTTTTCTCTCACTATCCGCTTAGTGTAATAATATTTTTCCTTCATAAATGGTAGCTGACCGCACCATACAGTAAGGTTTTAGCAAAGTTGTATTGGAATAATGGGGCTGGGGAGCGGGACATCTTTAAAAATGTGTGTGTGCATGCGTCTTTCTGTAAAAATATATACAAGTTGGGGGGGCCAAAGGTCATGTGCCAAGATTAAGACTCTAATATCTCTATTGCACATTTCAAAAACAACCCATTTATATTTAATTAGAAAGCAAAACAAATTAGCATATGTCTGTAGCTTTTATTCTTCGTTGCATGAGGAATATCAACTCCCTGTGACAATGTGTGCACACATTTCTTTGGACTTTTTTTCTTTTTAAAGCCTCTTTCTGACAGAGACATCTCGGTGGTGAGGGGTCCACTTTGCTATGTGTTGGGCACACCGTATTGCATGAACTTCTCGAACAAATTGACCGGCCGTTGTATGCGATGTTGCTTTTTCTCACGATGCTTTTGGTTGGAGACGTCCACAACTGTTCTGTTCTGTTTTGTTGCACCATCGCAACCAGACTGAAAAACAAGTCCAATGTGCTCCGGAATTGTCAAAGACGTGTTTCAGTTTTTCTAAAATGGAGTGAAATAAAATAATAATAATAATGATTTCTTGTTACTCTTATCAAACTCATTGGGCCCCAGGTTAAGCTAAACTCTCCTTATTCTCCCCACCAAAGTGAGGGAGTTTGTGTGTGCTCAATGTTTTCCCATTAGATAGTCTGGTAGGTCTGTTGTCCCTTCATTTAGTTCCTTAGCCATCATAACTGCCCCCGTTTCTCTCTCTCTCTCTCTGCCTCTTCAGTATGTATGTGTTGGGGGAGTCTGTAATGTCGTCATGGTTACTGTTTTTTTTTTTTCGTTTGTTTTTTCACCACCACAGCTTTACTATTAACAATATTTCAGTCGCATTTTTAAATCTGATAATTTCAGGGCAGGAAACTCATGATTGTCACCTCATCCCTCCCTCCCTATTTCTAATATCTTTCTAAATTCTGTTGCTACAACTACTTTGACGACCACCACCACCACCCACAAGTACTGCTACTACTACTACTACTACTGTCATGTCTCTGAATCGGCAGAGCGTCAGACAAAAGGTGCTTTATGGGTAGGTAAGTCTGTTTCCCTTGCTAGCTTTGAATCTGTCAAAATACAGGATGGGCCCAAAGTCACACACTGAGACCCCCCTCTCCCCCATATTTCAAAAACAGCACTTTATGGTTAATTACAACACAAAACTAATTAGGAAATGTCAACATCCTGATTACAAGGGTTCGAAACATTCACCATTTGCAGATTTTTTTATTGTTTGTTGTACAAGGAACAGAATTTCCTGCAGAGATCTTTGCACAGGTAGGGGAGGGGGCAACCATTGGTATTTGTCCTGCACACTGCATGTTGCATGGACTCTTTGCACTAATCAGGCACAGGCTGTGTGGTAAAGAAGCTTGCTTTCCAACCACATGGTTCCTGGTTCAGTCCCACTGTGTGGCACTTTAAATAAGTGTCCACTAAGCCTCGGGCCAACCAAAGCCTTGCGAGTGGATTTGGTTGACAGAAACTGAAAGAAGCCCGTCGTGTGTATATATATATATATATATATATGTGTGTATGTACATGTGAGTGTATCTGTCTGTCCCTGCCACCATTGTTTGATAGCCGATGGTGTGTTTACGTCCCCCGTAACTTAGCAGTTTGGCAAAAGAGATAGAATAAGTACTAGGCTTAGAAAAAATAATTCCTAGAGTCAATTTGTTCGACTGAGAGGCAGTGCTCCAGCATGGCTGCAGTCATGCGACTGAAACAAATAAAACAATAATCGACCAACAGTGTTTCAATGTTACACAAAATAATAATGATGATTAATAGTAGTATAAGATGTTATATTTTCGTGTGTGACTTTTGGCCCACCCTGTACCCAGAAATATGACCACCACCACAAAAAATAATATTTTTTTTTGCTATTGAAGTATCGAACGGGGTAGACAACTCTAGATATGTTTTGCTCTTATTTGACCTCCGTGAATTACAGCTTGTTTTTGCCAGATGGTAAGATGCATCTGTATACACACACATATACATACATGCTGCTGCATGCAGATAGAGAGATTTGTAAGCCTAATACTTATTCTCTTTTGCCGAAACCACTAAGTTACGGGGACGTAAACACACCAGCATCGATTGTCAACCAATGGTCTGGGGACAAACACAGACACACAAACACACCTACATATTTTGAGGGAGGGGACTAGTCGATTATGTTGACCCCCTAGCGTTTTAATTACCCTAACCCTTATAGGTTGAAAGGAACAGTCGACATCGGCGGAATTTGAACTCAGAACGTAAAGACGGACTGAACACCGTTAAGCACTTTCTCCGGCGTGCTAACGATTCTGCCTTTAAAAATAATAATAATGTTCGTAATCCTTTCAATTATACGCATGGGCGGGGGTAGTTAATTACATTGACCCCTCAATGTTCGTCTTTTAATTAATAATCGGTCCCAGAAGGATCTTAGAAGCTAAAACACATTCGTCCAGCGAAATAAAGATTCTGATCGCAGAGAAACAAAGGGAAGTAACTCGGAGAAGCCAGAGTAAAATAGAGACGTTACAGATAGATGGCGCTGGTGTTTGTTGTTGGTTTGTCATAGCAATGGCGGTAGGAACTCGTTAAAATTACTCTTTTCTTTGTTTCAGTCCTTTTGACTGCGTCCAAGCTGGAGCACCGCCTTTATAGTCGGTCAAATCGACCGCAGGACTTACTCTTTGTAAGCCTGGTACTTATTCTATCGGTCTCTTTTGCCGAAACCGCTAATTTACGTTGACGTAAACACACCAGCATCGGTTGTCAAGCGATGTTGGGAGGTGGGGACAAACAGACACACAAACATATACACACACATACATATATACAACGGGCTTCTTTCAGTTTCCGCCTACCAAATCCACTCCTTACGGTCTTTATTTCTTTCTCTGTCTTATTTCTTTGACCGGTTTCAGTCAGTATTTGTATCCGCCATCACTTGTTTACAACCCCAGGACCAGACATTTTATTTTCTTTTCGATAATTTATTAAGTTTGATTCGTTCGACGAAAACCGTTCACAGGGAACACGTCTGTGGAATGCACAGCCACTTAAACATTAATTTCACCGTGCCCCAGTCCACTTACCTGGCAAAAATCACTTACACCTGTAATTCAAAGGGACCGGCCTTGTCACATTGTATTTCTTTGTAAATTACGTGAAGAAGACGTGTCTGCGGAGTACTGAGCCACTTGCATGCTAATTTTCTGTTGATTGAATTGTAATCGATATATCACTTTCGCTTCATACTGTTTTATTGACCTTGAAAAATAAAGCTGACAAATATATACACATACATTACTAGATTCATAATATATACACACAAGCACATACATTACTAGATTCATAATATATACATACAAGCACATACATTACTAGATTCATAATATATACACATACATACATTACTCGATTCATAATATATACACACACACACACACACACATTACTAGATTCATAATATATACACATACATACATTACTCGATTCATAATATATACACACACACATTACTCCATTCATAATACACACACACCTTACTAGACATATATTACGCTATTCATAATATATACACATACATTACTCGATTCATAACATATACACATACATTACTCGATTCATAATATATACACATACAAACATTACTTGATTCATAATATATACACACACATTACTCGATTCATAATATATACACATACATAGATCACTAGGTTCATAATATACACACATTACTACTTGATTCATAATATATACACATACATTACTAGACATTGTAGACACTAAATTATCATACTTAAATGTTGTAGAAACTAAATATATAGAATATAATCATATTTAGACATTGTAGACACTAAATTATCATACTTAAATGTTGTAGAGACTAAATATATAGAAAGTAATCATATCTAAACATTGTAGACACTAAATTATCATACTTAAATGTTGTAGAAACTAAATATATTGAATGTAATCATATTTAGACATTGTAGACAC
>NW_028315393.1:22500-79418 GCF_046866305.1 Octopus bimaculoides
TTCTCTTCTGGCAAATTTTTCCAGACAGGGGAAGGGAGACATATTAGGGTCTCCCCTGCTGTCCCTTATTCCCACCACCACCTGTCACTTTTATTTATTTGTAAAAAGTACTTTTTGGGGTTTTTTTTTTTTTTTGCTTCTCATTTTTCTTTTCAGTTTCAGTAAAGGAGTCGCCCCACTCCTTGATGGGTTGTCTCCTCAGTCGTCATCATCATCATCAGATGAAGAATCGTTTCCATTGGAAGTAAACCCCATTGGGGCCAGAGGAGAAAAATGAACCTCGTCCCCCCAGAATACGATGAAATACAACATGACAATCAAATGGTAAGTCAAAAATTTATTGAGAAAAAAATTGTTTGAAAAAAAAATGGATATAATTGTAAATAGACAAACGATGAAATTAATTGTAAAGACATAAGCACCCTGCAGTGGGGCCAGGGTGGACGTCTCATCCTCATTTGTATAAATTCATTTTTCATATGTTATATGTCCCCACATACTTTGTTTGTCCCCTCTTTGTGGCCCCTTGTGGTTAATAAAAAAGCACAGTGCATTCTGTCAACACCCCAAATGTAAAATTCTTCCCTGAAGACAGAGGCTGGTGTTACCCAATGATGGAATCAAGTTACAATCATTATTTTGGACCACCAAGCCCCTCCTCCACAAACAACTGCTGGATTCTCAAAGCTCTTAGTCAACCCCTTTAATTCCTGATACCATTTATATTCTGTGTAAGTCGGACCTTTTTATCTGCATACATGTGTATATTTTTTGTATACCAACATGTCTAACTTGCTTCTCCTTACATTTACTCCTCTTCCTGCTCAAGTTGAAATCTCTTGAACACTATGAAGTGTATTCTATGTTGAGACTACCTGTCTCTAATCTATAAACTACATACATATGTATAGGTGCAGGAGTGGCTGTGTGGTACTTAGCCTGCTGACCAACCACATGGTCCTGGGTTCAGTCCCACTGCATGCCACCTTGGGCAAGTGTCTTCTACTATAGCCCTCGGCCAACCAAAGCCTGGTGAGTGGATTTGGTTGACGGACACTGAAAAAAGCCTGTGGAGTTTGTATGTGTATATATATATATATATATATATATATATTTTATTTTAGTTGAAGAGCGTAGGCTCGAAACGTCAAAGTCTTTCTCTATTGCCGAGCGTTTATCCTGCATTTGAGAATAAAATTATTTCCTTATTTGTATCTTATATAGATTTTGAATTTCTTCCTGTAATAATAATATTGTATATGTCTTGAAATGTTTGCCTTGCCTTAATGTTTAGTGTCCGGTTTAAAAGTTATGTATCCGATGCATTGGAAATCTGCAATGAGTCCATAAATACCATCCCGGCTATAACCCCTGGAGCCCTAGTAATCCGTTACAGTACTTATCTAGTGTACCTAATCATTTAAATCACCTGTAAACTAAACCCCCATACTTTTTGTGAATCACCATCATCGTCGTTTAACGTCCGCTTTCCATGCTAGCATGGGTTGGACGATTTGACTGAGGACTGGTGAAACCAGATGGCTACACCAGGCTCCATATCTTCGAAACGTCTAGTTAGAATAGAGGCAGCTGACGAAGGAATAATTCCAAGTGGCTTTCTGTTTTCTTATGTGTTCGTTCCGTTGTCTGTAGTTCATTGTTCTAACGTCCTGTACCCTGATATGCATCTCTATACACATGTAAATGTGAGTATGTACATATATGTGTGTATACATGCATATATATCCTTTGTATTATTATATATATATATGTAAAATACAAAAAAGGGACAAGAACGCAAAACATCCAGAGAGATGATACAAAGAAATCAAGGATGGGTCATTCGGAGTTTTCTTTCCTCAGTCGAGTTCCAGATTCTCTTTGCATCTGTGTTTGTCCTCCGCCACCACTTCACAGCCGGTGTTGGTGTGTTTATGGCCCCATCACTTAGTGGTTTGGCAGAAGAAAACTGATAGAATAAGAACTGAACTTTAAAAATAAAACACTGCCAGGTTTGACTTGAATGGTTCAACCTTTGAATGTGGTGCTCCAGCATGGCTGCAGCCAAGCATTTTGTCCAGGGTGCTAGAAATGTTGCCAGGTCACTGAACTGAGGCCAAATGGTGAAGATTACTGTAATTATAATTAACGGAAACATTTTAATTAATTTAAAGTACACAGTGATGAAACAGAAAGATTCATTTCATTAATTAATTGTATTCTTTAATTAATTATTGTTATTTCACCCCAGGTCAGTCCTGATCCAGGCAGACCTACGATTAAACATGTTCCAGTCGTGACCACCCCACCTTATATTCAGGCATAGTGTATCTAGAACTACATTATCTAATGTACAGCGTAGCAGTTAGTATTAGTGGCTGTAGTCGTTCTTTAGCCCCAGGTCACTCCTGATCCAGTCAGACGTTCCAGTTGTGACCATCCCATCTTTTACTCACACACAACCTATAATAATAATATTGTTACTCATTAAATTATTTAATGTTTGTTTAAATCTTAATTAAGGAAATTACTGAACATATATTTTAATTAAATCAATTAAGAGTAATTAGCCGAAAGTAAGACTGCAATTCCACGAACAGGCATCTCCGGACACTTAGAAATCTGTATTTCTTTTATCTTTCACTTGTTTTAGGCACGAGCCCGTGGCCATGCTGGAGTACCACCTTGAAGCTTGAAGAATTCTACAACCAAATGAATCAACCTCAGGAATTTTTTCTTTTAATCTTACATCATTTGACAGAAACCATTATGGGGTCAGTTGGCCCCATAATAGGTCTGTGCGGTCATCTGACAGGGACAGTTTCTTTAATTAATTTATACGAATTGTATGCATGTTTGTAATGGTTAGATGGGGGTGGGGAGCGCTAGGAATGTGGCTTGTGGGGGTAGAACGCCTAAAATGTTGGACTAGTTGGTTACATGAACTCCAGTGGTCAACTGGCACCTATTTTATCGACCCCCGAAAGAACGAGAGGCCTCTGGAAATTGAACTCGAAACATAAAGACAAACGAACGGCTGCCAAACATTTCGCCCACACGTGCTAACGACTCAGCCAGCTCCCTTTGCTTGTTTCACTCATTTGACTGCGGCCATGCTGGAGCACCGCCTTTATAGTCGAGTAAACCGACCCCAGGACTTATTCTTTGTAAGCCTAATACTTATTCTCTTTTGCCGAAACCACTAAGTTACGGGGACGTAAACACACCAGCATCGATTGTCAAGCGATGGTGGGGGGACAAACACAGACACACAAACACACCTACATATTTTGAGGGAGGGGACTAGTCGATTATGTTGACCCCCTAGCGTTTTAATTACCCTAACCCTTATAGGTTGAAAGGAACAGTCGACATCGGCGGAATTTGAACTCAGAACGTAAAGACGGACTGAACACCGTTAAGCTCTTTCTCCGGCGTGCTAACGATTCTGCCTTTAAAAATAATAATAATGTTCGTAATCCTTTCAATTATACGCATGGGCGGGGGTAGTTAATTACATTGACCCCTCAATGTTCGTCTTTTAATTAATAATCGATCCCAGAAGGATCTTAGAAGCTAAAACACATTCGTCCAGCGAAATAAAGATTCTGATCGCAGAGAAACAAAGGGAAGTAACTCGGAGAAGCCAGAGTAAAATAGAGACGTTACAGATAGATGGCGCTGGTGTTTGTTGTTGGTTTGTCATAGCAATGGCGGTAGGAACTCGTTAAAATTACTCTTTTCTTTGTTTCAGTCCTTTTGACTGCGTCCAAGCTGGAGCACCGCCTTTATAGTCGGTCAAATCGACCGCAGGACTTACTCTTTGTAAGCCTGGTACTTATTCTATCGGTCTCTTTTGCCGAAACCGCTAATTTACGTTGACGTAAACACACCAGCATCGGTTGTCAAGCGATGTTGGGAGGTGGGGACAAACAGACACACAAACATATACACACACATACATATATACAACGGGCTTCTTTCAGTTTCCGCCTACCAAATCCACTCCTTACGGTCTTTATTTCTTTCTCTGTCTTATTTCTTTGACCGGTTTCAGTCAGTATTTGTATCCGCCATCACTTGTTTACAACCCCAGGACCAGACATTTTATTAAGTTTGATTCGTTCGACGAAAACCGTTCACAGGGAACACGTCTGTGGAATGCACAGCCACTTAAACATTAATTTCACCGTGCCCCAGTCCACTTACCTGGCAAAAATCACTTACACCTGTAATTCAAAGGGACCAGCCTTGTCACATTGTATTTCTTTGTAAATTACGTGAAGAAGACGTGTCTGCGGAGTACTGAGCCACTTGCATGCTAATTTTCTGTTGATTGAATTGTAATCGATATGTCACTTTCGCTTCATACTGTTTTATTGACCTTGAAAAATAAAGCTGACAAATATATACACATACATTACTAGATTCATAATATATACACACAAGCACATACATTACTCGATTCATAATATATACACATACATACATTACTCCATTCATAATACACATACACCTTACTAGATTCATAATATACATACACTACTAGATTCATAATATATACACACACACTCTCACTACTAGATTTATAATATATACACACAAGCATATACATTACTCGATTCATAATATTTACACACACACACACACACATTACTAGATTCATAATATATACACACAAGCACATACATTACTAGATTCATAATATATACATACATAACTCGATTCATAATATATGCACACACGTTACTCGATTCATAATATGTACACACACCTTACTAGATTCATAATATATACACATACATACATTACTCGATTCATAATATATACACATACATACATTACTCCATTCATAATACACACACACCTTACTAGATTCATAATATATACACACACACTCTCACTACTAGATTTATAATATATACACACAAGCATATACATTACTCGATTCATAATATTTACACACACACACACATTACTAGATTCATAATATATACACACAAGCACATACATTACTCAATTCATAATATATACACATACATTACTCGATTCATAATATATACACACACACACATTACTTGATTCATAATATATACACATACATTACTCGATTCATAATATATACACACAAGCACATACATTACTAGATTCATAATATATACATACATAACTCGATTCATAATATATACACACACACACACACACGTTACTCGATTCATAATATGTACACACACCTTACTAGATTCATAATATGTACACACACCTTACTAGATTCATAATATATACACATACATTCATAACATATACACACACATTACTCGATTCATAATATATACACACACTTTACTAGATTCATAATATATACACATACATACATTACTCGATTCATAATATATACACACACATAGATCACTAGGTTCATAATATACACACATACATTACTCGATTCATAATATATACACATATATTACGCTATTCATAATATATACACAGACATTGTAGACACTAAATTATCATACTTAAATGTTGTAGAAACTTGAAAAATAAAGCTGACAAAGCCAGGATTCGAAATCACAATGTAGATATAGTTTTATTTTATTTATCTCTTGACCACCAAACAGAATGGAACATGCAGAGAGTTACCTCCCTTGAAACCAACGCGACAAGATCCAATTGTTCCCTAAGCGAAGCATTTCCAAAATGTAATATTTATTTAATTATCGTAATTAAAAATATTATTTAATTACCTGGAAATAATAATAAAAAATGTGTAGGAAACCCGGTGTCTTTCCGATAACCAGAAAATCGAAAAATACGGGAGGAGTATGTTTAAAAAACAAAAAAAATTATGCAAAGAAGAAGAAAACACGTCTTAAACCAGAAAATCCCATCGTGGGACGCGCGGAAGGTAATAATGTCTAATCGATAATGTTTATAGTATAACCAATAGGTGAGGAGTAGCTAAAAACAAAAAAAACGACGCCATTATAAGCCCCCCCCCCCTTTAAAAATTTTTCCGGGTTTTGACACCTTAGCGACATCAAATCTCGAAAATTTTCTGGAGAAAATCTGGGGAATCGATGTCGCTAAAGTGTCAAAACTTAGAAAATTTTGACACTTTAGCGACATCGATTCCCCAGATTTTCTCCAGAAAATTTTCGAGATTTGATGTCGCTAAGGTGTCAAAACCCGGAAAAATTTTTAAAGGGGGGGGGCCTTATAATGGCGTCGTTTTTTTTGTTTTTAGCTACTCCTCACCTATTGGTTATACTATAAACATTATCGATTTGACATTATTACCTTCCGCGCGTCCCACGATGGGATTTTCTGGATTAAGACTTGTTTTCTTCTTCCTGTTGCAGTCGATTCTTCTTCTTTGCATAATTTTTATGGTTTTTATTTTATTTTATTTATTCAACAAAAAACATCTTTAAATGATTTTTTTTATTCGAGAAAAACACATTTTCGATGATAAAAAAGACTATGTAGACATTCTTTTATTTGTTTTCAGTCAATTGACTGCAGCCATGCTCAGTCAAACCAATTCGACCCCAGGACATACACTTTGTAAGTCTAGTACCGTCTCTTTTTGCTAAACATACCAACATTGGTTGCCAAGCGATGGTGGAGAGACAAACATACACATAGATACGACAGGCTTCCTCCAGGCCTTGATTGGCCTGAGGCTATAAGTAGAAGACACTTTCCCATCGCTTGACAACCAATGTTGGTGTGTTTACGTCCCCCATAACTTAGCAGTTTAACAAGAGACCAATAGAATAATAAGTACTAGGCTTCAGAAGTCCCAGGGTTGATTTGCTCCAACATGGCCACAGTCAAAATAATTCACGACAGCTAGAATCCTTTTGTCCAAAGACGAAAGGGATCAGGACCACACAGCAGGTGGACCCACCAGTCAAATAAAAAAGACAAACACTGTAAGTGGGAGGGTCAATACTTTTTTTTTTTCCCTCTCAAAATAGAGTTGAAATTGAAATGATGAAGGAAGAGGTATGTATACATGATAGAAGGGGGGAGTGATTGGCATGGAGTGGATGGGAGGAAGAAGAAAAAGGACCCTTGACCACTAGTTGCTTCTGCTGTCACCTTCCATCAACCACTTACTAAGGTGCACTTAGACATCCACTAACCCAAACTGCTGTTACTACCACCACAACCAGTTACTATGGTAATGATCCAAGTTGTTAATGGTTACAACAGCTTCTGCTGTGCTTCACACTACTCCCACCACAACTACTAACCTCTCCCTCGCTAGATATAGTGACCAATCAACCCTTCCGTTCTAATTGCTTTGAATAAAGAATGAAAAAAAAAACAATAGATTAAAATGCTAGATATTCCCCTCTAAGACGAGATGGCCATGGTTTGAACACTGCCCCAGAGTTAAAACTACCACTGACTTTTATTACAGAAGTTACATCCATAACGAGAGAAGAAGTAATTAAGTATGAAGGTTCATTTGAAGAGAACGAACCCAACAAAGGTAAATTAAATGAGAAAGAAGGTTTAGAAATTAAAATAAATTGCAATAGTGGGGGGACAACCTTGGATAGGTTTCAGTGTTATTGACCTCCTCAAGCAACCAGACAATAACTAAGATCACACAAGATTTATACATATACATTTAGATATATATATACACACAAAACGGGGTCTCTTCCTGCCAAGGGTTCCAGATGAGACTACTTCACGGCAGGTGAGAGCAGCAGTGATCAGACTCTCTCATTGACCAAATGCCACCTATCAGAGGAGGTTCCAAATAATAGTGTAGCACAGGCAACGGTGGTGCCCCAGCATGACCACAGCTTTAAATATGTTTAAAGACTAGAGATATACATGAAGTATGTGTGCACAGAATTTATATATCTCGCACCATGCACACACAATGTAATTCCGTGTGCACTCAAATCTCTATCTGTATGCAGCAGCATGTATGTATATGTGTGTGTATACAGATGCATCTTACCATCTGGCAAAAACAAGCTGTAATTCACGGAGGTCAAATAAGAGCAAAACATATCTAGAGTTGTCTACCCCTTTCGATACTTCAATAGCAAAATAAATTATTATTTTTTGTGGTGGTGGTCATATTTCTGGGTACAGGGTGGGCCAAAAGTCACACACGAAAATATAACATCTTATACTACTATTAATCATTATTATTTTGTGTAACATTGAAACACTGTTGGTCGATTATTGTTTTATTTGTTTCAGTCACATGACTGGAGCACTGCCTCTCAGTCGAACAAATTGACTCTAGGAATTATTTTTTCTAAGTCTAGTACTTATTCTATCTCTTTTGCCAAACTGCTAAGTTACGGGGGACGTAAACACACCATCGGCTATCAAACAATGGTGGCAGGGACAGACAGATACACTCACATGTACATACACACATATATATATATATATACACACGACGGGCTTCTTTCAGTTTCTGTCAACCAAATCCACTCGCAAGGCTTTGGTTGGCCCGAGGCTTAGTGGACACTTATTTAAAGTGCCACACAGTGGGACTGAACCAGGAACCATGTGGTTGGAAAGCAAGCTTCTTTACCACACAGCCTGCGCCTGATTAGTGCAAAGAGTCCATGCAACATGCAGTGTGCAGGACAAATACCAATGGTTGCCCCCTCCCCTACCTGTGCAAAGATCTCTGCAGGAAATTCTATTCCTTGTACAACAAACAATAAAAAAATCTGCAAATGGTGAATGTTTCGAACCCTTGTAATCAGGATGTTGACATTTCCTAATTAGTTTTGTGTTGTAATTAACCATAAAGTGCTGTTTTTGAAATATGGGGGAGAGGGGGGTCTCAGTGTGTGACTTTGGGCCCATCCTGTATTTTGACAGATTCAAAGCTAGCAAGGGAAACAGACTTACCTACCCATAAAGCACCTTTTGTCTGACGCTCTGCCGATTCAGAGACATGACAGTAGTAGTAGTAGTAGTAGCAGTACTTGTGGGTGGTGGTGGTGGTCGTCAAAGTAGTTGTAGCAACAGAATTTAGAAAGATATTAGAAATAGGGAGGGAGGGATGAGGTGACAATCATGAGTTTCCTGCCCTGAAATTATCAGATTTAAAAATGCGACTGAAATATTGTTAATAGTAAAGCTGTGGTGGTGAAAAAACAAACGAAAAAAAAAAACAGTAACCATGACGACATTACAGACTCCCCCAACACATACATACTGAAGAGGCAGAGAGAGAGAGAGAAACGGGGGCAGTTATGATGGCTAAGGAACTAAATGAAGGGACAACAGACCTACCAGACTATCTAATGGGAAAACATTGAGCACACACAAACTCCCTCACTTTGGTGGGGAGAATAAGGAGAGTTTAGCTTAACCTGGGGCCCAATGAGTTTGATAAGAGTAACAAGAAATCATTATTATTATTATTTTATTTCACTCCATTTTAGAAAAACTGAAACACGTCTTTGACAATTCCGGAGCACATTGGACTTGTTTTTCAGTCTGGTTGCGATGGTGCAACAAAACAGAACAGAACAGAACAGTTGTGGACATCTCCAACCAAAAGCATCGTGAGAAAAAGCAACATCGCATACAACGGCCGGTCAATTTGTCCGAGAAGTTCATGCAATACGGTGTGCCCAACACATAGCAAAGTGGACCCCTCACCACCGAGATGTCTCTGTCAGAAAGAGGCTTTAAAAAGAAAAAAAGTCCAAAGAAATTCGTGCACACATTGTCACAGGGAGTTGATATTCCTCACACAACAATGCAACGAAGAATAAAAGCTACAGACATTTGCTAATTTGTTTTGCTTTCTAATTAAATATAAATGGGTTGTTTTTGAAATGTGCAATAGAGATATTAGAGTCTTAATCTTGGCACATGACCTTTGGCCCCCCCCCCCCTCAACTTGTATATATTTTTACAGAAAGACGCATGCACACACACATTTTTAAAGATGTCCCGCTCCCCAGCCCCATTATTCCAATACAACTTTGCTAAAACCTTACTGTATGGTGCGGTCAGCTACCATTTATGAAGGAAAAATATTATTACACCAAGCTGATAGTGAGAGAAAAGGACAACACCAGCACTGCCGCCACCACAGCAGAAAAGAAATTTGGCAGATGACGTCTATGTGCACGAGCGTGTCTATAAATGGTTAAGGAGAAGCAGCAAGGGGTCAGACGTTGTGGTATGATGGGGAGGAAGAGGAGGAATAAGGAAGAAATGAAAACAGGAGGCAAGAATGTTGGAAGGGAGATTAATAAGAATAATAATTATTGTAATTTCAATAACATCATCAGTACAAATATAAGCAGGCAGCTAACTCTTCTTCTCTCAGTCTGTGTATATATGCATGCGTATATGGACATGTTGTACACGCACATACACATTTATGTAATGTATAATGTTATATATACCAACATCTATGTGGAAAAGCTGCAAAGAAAAAAAAAGAAAAAAAGATTAGACAATAAAACAATACAAAATAGATAAATTCTATCCTCATTTACCATCCATTTTGTCTGCTGGCATCGGCTGGACATCTTGGGAGCAACTGGGCAAGGCCAGGAGCCACACCATATAAATAAATATATATATATATATATAAATAAATAAATAAATAAAAATATAGATAAATAAAAAATATATATATATAAATTAATAAATACATAAATAAATAAATGAATAAATATATAAGTAAATAAATAAATAGTGTTCAGGATGCTTTTTACATTACCACCATGGAACCGGGCAAGGCCAGGAGCCACATTATTCTGGATACAAGGAAATGATCCAGAATTACAAACTGATCATCCACTAATATGTGCAACTCTATATTAAAACTTTCTTGTGTACCCAACCCAGTATTAGCCAATATACATCATTCCCAGTGGTGCATTTATTTCGAGATGCTCTGTGTTGAATAACTCAGTTATCATTCAGCCAGTTTTAGGAACAGAACGTGACTAAGGTATGGTGGGAGATTTTAATTGAGAACTTCTAAAAACAACACAACATTTGTAGTTGGAGCCAGAGCCAGTTTCAGCCGGGCTGGTAACGAAAATTCAATCTTATAATAATTCTGCTTCTTCCTCCGTTACTCAGCCCATTCGTGAGGCTGTCATGTGATTGGCTGAAGTCGGGGAGGCTGCGAGTGAAACGTGGAATTCTTTTTAACTCAGTCTTATTCCTTAGTTATTTCGTCTGACTGTAATGCCTTCTTCATGTGATTGGTTGAAGGGAAAAGTGAAGAACAAGAGAGAAAAAGAGGGGAAGCGTGAGAGAGAAGTTTATAAAATTGTGAATAAAGCATCATCATTTAATTCTGCTTCCCATGGACGGTTTGACTGAGGACTGGCAAGCTAAGAGGCTGCACCACGCTCAAATTGATTTGGCAAGGTTTCTACAGCTGGATGCCCTTCCAAATGCCAACCGCTTTACAGCAGGTGTGTGAAATGGGCTAAAAAGCATCATACAACGTGGAAGACAATTGGAGATTTCTGCGGGACAACCTGTTGAAAGCCACCGACCAGATTTGTGGGTGGTGTAAGGTCCCCTCCCGACCCAGAGTAACGTGGTGGTGGAACAAGGAGGTAGACAGGGCTATTAGACAAAAGAAACAGGCTTGGAAGGACTGGAAGAACGGTGGTAGCAGGGAATTGTACCAATGTGCCAGAAGGGAGGCTAGGCGACAGGTTTATTTAGCCAGAGGGGAAGCAGATAAGGAAAGATTTGCCAATGTTCTGCGCCGTGAGGACCAAAGACTCGAGGTATTTCGTGTTGCAAGACAGTGTAGGAGAGAGAATAGTGATGTTGTAGGAGAGAAATGTGTTCGCATGGATGATGGTACGCTTGCACTAAATGAGGCTGCAAAGAAAGAGGTCTGGAGATGCCACTACGATAGATTGCTTAATAAAGAGAATGAATGGGAGAAAGAGAGCCTGCCGTATGTCGACCCAATAGAGGGACCAGCTATCCGAGTTGATAGTACCAGGGTAGATAAAGCAATTAAGAGTATGAAGACCGGGAAAGCCCCCGGCCCATCAGGAATCACTGCAGAGATGCTCAAAATATCTGGCAGTGTTGGCTATAGCCTAGTCACCCGTATTACGAACCAGGTGATACACGAAGGAGTCATACCCAATGACTGGTGTAGCAGCATCATAGTCAACTGCTACAAAGGTAAAGGGGACGCTTTAGATACAAATAATTACAGAGGCATCAAGCTGTTAGATCAGGTTATGAAAGTTACAGAGAGGGTCATAGCCCAACTAATTAGGGAGCGAATCAATTAAATGAGATGCAGTTTGGGTTCGTGCCAGGTAAAAGCACTACTGATGCCTTATTTCTAGTGAGACAGTTGCAGGAGAAATACCTAGCTAAGGATAAACCTCTGTACCTGGCTTTCGTTGACATGGAGAAAGCCTTTGACAGGGTCCCCCGATCCCTTATCTGGTGGTCAATGAGGAAACTTGGGATAGAAGAATGGTTAGTGAGAGCTGTGTGAGCCATGTACAGAGATGCTGCCAGTAAGGTGAGGGTTGGAAATGAGTACAGCAATGAATTCCGGGTAGAGGTAGGGGTCCACCAAGGTTCCGTCCTCAGCCCCCTATTATTTACCATAGTCCTCCAGGCAATCACAGAGGAGTTCAAGACAGGTTGCCCCTGGGAGCTCCTCTATGCTGATGACCTTGCCCTAATTGCGGAGTCACTATCAGAACTAGAGGAGAAGTTTCAGGTGTGGAAGCAAGGTCTAGAATTGAAGGGCCTAATAAGTAGGAAGGTAGATAAAACACAAACCCCTTCAGGTAGATGGCCCTGCTCAGTATGTAGAAAAGGAGTAGGTAGTAACTCTATAAGATGTACCCGGTGCAAGCTATGGACACATAAGAGGTGCAGCAACATCAAAGGCAGGTTAACTAGCAAGTTAGTTTTTGTTTGTGGCAGATGTTCAGGTGCAATAAAGACTGCAAACAAACAGGAAACAACTTCTATCTCATTCCAGGGTGAAAAACTAGAGGTAGTTGATAGCTTCCACTATCTGGGCAACCAAGTTAGTAGTGGGGGTGGGTGCGCTGAAAGTGTAGCTGCTAGAATAAGAATAGCCTGGGCAAAGTTTAGAGAGCTCTTACCCCTGCTGGCGACAAAGGGACTCTCACTCAGAGTAAAAGGCAGACTGTATGACGCATGCGTACGAACAACCATGCTACATGGCAGTGAAACATGGGCTGTAACTGCTGAGGACATACGTAAGCTCGCAAGGAATGAAGCCAGTATGCTCCGTTGGATGTGTAATGTCAATGTGAATACCCGTCAGAGTGTAAGTATCTTGAGAGAAAAGCTGAACATTAGAAGCATCAGTTGTGGCGTGCAAGAGAGACGATTGGGCTGGTATGGACATGTGGTGAGAATGGAGGAGGATAGCTGCGTGAAAAAGTGCCACACCCTAACAGTTGAGGGAACCCGTGGAAGAGGTAGGCCCAGGAAGACCTGGGCTGAGGTGGTGAGGCAAGACCTTCGTACATTGGGCCTCACCGAGGCGATGACTACGGACCGAGACCTTTGGAAATGTGCTGTGCGTGAGAAGACCCGGCAAGCCAAGTAAGATCGTTGCCAGTGCCCCTGGACTGGTTCTTGTGCGGGTGGCACATGAGATGCACCATTTTGAGCGTGGCCGTTGCCAGTACCGCCTGACTGGCTCCTGTAGGATTTTCGAGCGAGATCGTTGCCAGTGCCCCTGGACTGGCTTGTGCGGGTGGCACATAAAAGACACCATTTCGAGCGTGGCCGTTTTCGTGCGGGTGACACGTAAAAGCACCCACTACACTCTCTGAGTGGTTGGCGTTAGGAAGGGCATCCAGCTGTAGAAACTCTGCCAAATCAGGCTGGAGCCTGGTGTTGCCATCCGGTTTCACCAGTCCTCAGTCAAATCGTCCAACCCATGCTAGCATGGAAAGCAGACATTAAACGATGATGATGATGATGATGATGATATATATATATATATATATATATATATATATATATATACATACATACATACATGTGTGAGCATATATTGTACACGCCAGTAATCTAAAAATGTATTCCAACAGACAAGGTAACTCTCATGGAAGTAGGCAACCGAAATATAATGCTTTCAAAAACTAAACCTTTTCCAGGTGTCTTTGGACAAACTTAATCTTCTTGAGACGAAGAGACTCTTAAGGAACTGAGAGAGATGAACACGAATTTGAGACTTTTGATTAGCAACACTGATGAACTCACTCGCTCCACACAAGAGGAAAAGAAGAGAAAGAACAATCCCTGCAACAGCTCAATCAACATTTGTCCAAATTATGCACCACTCTTCATTCTTTACCACATAATAATTGCTTAAATGAAAATCCACCTAAAGATGATACACAAGATAGAAGCCCATCCCCCTCCACTATCAATTAAAAACCGCATTATACACATATAGAATGAAAAACTTAAAGCCAGAAAGGTTACTTTCTGGAACATGATCAAAAACAAGCACAAGGCAGAAATTTATGAACACTGGTTAAATTCTGCCTCATAAACTCCAAATTAAACGTATTCCAAACGAACAGGACCAACAAAGACAATTATGGGAGAAACTAACACTTGGAAAACATGAAGACAGAAATAGAACTGCTTAAGCTTAGAGCGCTGAGCAATGAAGAAAAATTGAAGAACATAGATGAGGAAATCTACAACGAATTAAAGAAACATTGAGATGGTCAACGCTTGGAAAGTGTCTTTAAACTGTGGCAAACAACTTGTGAAGCTGAAGAAACAAACTCGCTACAAGGCTGGCAAAGACAAAGCAATTTGTTTATTAACTACGAAACACAGTTCATCGTAGAATAGGCATCGGATAAGCCCTTGCTGAAGGAAAATAAACCAAAAACATACACAGAAATGAACCCAGGCTTATAGAACACAAACCAGAGACAGACAAGGGGAGGCAACTCCACCGACCTTACATCCCCAAATAACTTAGAAACAACAATCAGGAATTCAGCCGACAACAGAGAATCTGGACGGAATCTTCTTGGCATCCTACAAAGAAATCAAAGGTTCCATGGAAACGTCGAGACGAAGCAAAACTTTTGCGAACCAATCCACCCCCCCCCATCATCTCACAATAAATGGAAGAATTTACCTTCGAGACTTGGTTACTTCGATCAGAGAGGGTGGGTCGATTCTGGATTGTCGAATGCTTTTCATAGACTTCGTTTAAATATATCTTGCTAGACATCAATCCGTCCCTTGTCACACTCAATCAGTAAAGCTAGCTGCGTGTCTTTAGCCGCAGGTATACGTACGAAATGTATGGGTTTTTTTTCTCATGTTCCTTTCTTTCTTTTACTTGTTTCATTCATTAGACTGCGGCCATGCTGGAGCAGCGCCTTAAAGTTTTTTTTATATAATATATACTAGCCTCCCTCCTTCACACGATGCTACACACAGCATATATGTTTGTATATATATATATATACACCAGCTGCCTTAACTCGTACAAGTCAGTGGATCAGTGGGTATAAGCAGGTGTGTGAAATGGGCTAAAAAGCTTGGTTCATCTGTCACATGGGTCCTCTCGCAACATTTATACTGTCCACTTAGGATACACCGACATAACCTCTGGCCAGAACCTAACGCCAATTTCCCTGAACTCTTGCGGGGTCACCATGTCTGTCCCAAGCGAAAGCCCGAAAGCAAAGTCATACGCACTAGTTGTCCTTCTGCTCACATGTCTGTCTTACTTGCAAGGCCCCTTGACCGTTCATACGTCATCACTTACCTTATACTTCCAGCCTATCCCACCATCTTTGTCATATATTATGTGTAGTAAGAGGCTTGCTTCCCAACCACATGGTTCTGGGTTCAGTCTCACTGCGTGCCACCTTGAGCAAGTGTCTTCTGCTATAGTCTCAAGCCGACCAAAGCCTTGTGAGTGGGTTTGGTGGATGGAAACTGAAAGAAGCCCATCGAATATATATATGTGTGTGTGTGTCTCCTCATGTCTGTGTGTCTGTCTCCCATCACTGCTTGATAACTGGTGTTGGTGTTTATGCTCCTATAACCTAGCAGTTCAGCAAAGCAGACCAAAATAAGTGCTGGATTCGATTCATTCGACTAAAACAGAATTTTTCAAGGCCATCACTTAGGGGCCGGTGTCGGTTTTTTGACATCCCTATAATGTAGTGGTTTTGTAAAAGGAGATTTATAAAAAAAAGAAAGAAACACCTCCTGTGTTCATAATGTCTACATACATACACGCTCACACAAACATGTATATGGGCATACACACACAAACATATATGTGCATGTACGTACTCATATGTATACACATATCCACACTCCAAACACTATTATGACAACTTACTGATTGTCCTCCAAGTAAATGCATAAACTACGGTTTAAGCAACATATTACCTGCCTCTGGACGCCCTCTTCCCATACAGGTGATCCCTAGGAGTGCCTCCGGATTTAAACATCCCCTGGTTGCTTGGATGCTTCAGACTACCCCTGAAGGATCGAGGCAAACCTACCACTTACCTATATATATATATATATACATATATATATATATATATATATACATATATATATATATATATATATATATATATATACATATATATATATACATACATACATACATGTGTGAGCATGTATTGTACACGCCAGTAATCTAAAAATGTATTCCAACAGACAAGGTAACTCTCATGGAAGTAGGCAACCGAAATATAATGCTTTCAAAAACTAAACCTTTTCCAGGTGTCTTTGGACAAACTTAATCTTCTTGAGACGAAGAGACTCTTAAGGAATGAAGAGACTCTTAAGGAACTGAGAGAGATGAACACGAATTTGAGACTTTTGATTAGCAACACTGATGAACTCACTCGCTCCACACAAGAGGAAAAGAAGAGGAAAAGAAGAGAAAGAACAATCCCTGCAACAGCTCAATCAACATTTGTCCAAATTATGCACCACTCTTCATTCTTTACCACATAATAATTGCTTAAATGAAAATCCACCTAAAGATGATACACAAGATAGAAGCCCATCCCCCTCCACTATCAATTAAAAACCGCATTATACACATATAGAATGAAAAACTTAAAGCCAGAAAGGTTACTTTCTGGAACATCATCAAAAACAAGCACAAGGCAGAAATTTATGAACACTGGTTAAATTCTGCCTCATAAACTCCAAATTAAACGTATTCCAAACGAACAGGACCAACAAAGACAATTATGGGAGAAACTAACACTTGGAAAACATGAAGACAGAAATAGAACTGCTTAAGCTTAGAGCGCTGAGCAATGAAGAAAAATTGAAGAACATAGATGAGGAAATCTACAACGAATTAAAGAAACATTGAGATGGTCAACGCTTGGAAAGTGTCTTTAAACTGTGGCAAACAACTTGTGAAGCTGAAGAAACAAACTCGCTACAAGGCTGGCAAAGACAAAGCAATTTGTTTATTAACTACGAAACACAGTTCATCGTAGAATAGGCATCGGATAAGCCCTTGCTGAAGGAAAATAAAGCAAAAACATACACAGAAATGAACCCAGGCTTATCGAACACAGACCAGAGACGGACAAGGGGAGGCAACTCCACCGACCTTACATCCCCAAATAACTTAGAAACAACAATCAGGAATTCAGCCGACAACAGAGAATCTGGACGGAATCTTCTTGGCATCCTACAAAGAAATCAAAGGTTCCATGGAAACGTCGAGACGAAGCAAAACTTTTGCGAACCAATCCACCCCCCATCATCTCAATAAATGGAAGAATTTACCTTCGAGACTTGGTTACTTCGATCAGAGAGGGTGGGTCGATTCTGGATTGTCGAATGCTTTTCATAGACTTCGTTTAAATATATCTTGCTAGACATCAATCCGTCCCTTGTCACACTCAATCAGTAAAGCTAGCTGCGTGTCTTTAGCCGCAGGTATACGTACGAAATGTATGGGTTTTTTTTCTCATGTTCCTTTCTTTCTTTTACTTGTTTCATTCATTAGACTGCGGCCATGCTGGAGCAGCGCCTTAAAGTTTTTTTTATATAATATATACTAGCCTCCCTCTTTCACACGATGCTACACACAGCATATATGTTTGTATATATATATATACACCAGCTGCCTTAACTCGTACAAGTCAGTGGATCAGTGGGTATAAGCAGGTGTGTGAAATGGGCTAAAAAGCTTGGTTCATCTGTCACATGGGTCCTCTCGCAACATTTATACTGTCCACTTAGGATACACCGACCTAACCTCTGGCCAGAACCTAACGCCAATTTCCCTGAACTCTTGCGGGGTCACCATGTCTGTCCCAAGCGAAAGCCCGAAAGCAAAAGTCATACGCACTAGTTGTCCTTCTGCTCACATGTCTGTCTTACTTGCAAGGCCCCTTGACCGTTCATACGTCATCACTTACCTTATACTTCCAGCCTATCCCACCATCTTTGTCATATATTATGTGTAGTAAGAGGCTTGCTTCCCAACCACATGGTTCTGGGTTCAGTCTCACTGCGTGCCACCTTGAGCAAGTGTCTTCTGCTATAGTCTCAAGCCGACCAAAGCCTTGTGAGTGGTTTTGGTGGATGGAAACTGAAAGAAGCCCATCGAATATATATATGTGTGTGTGTGTCTCCTCATGTCTGTGTGTCTGTCTCCCATCACTGCTTGATAACTGGTGTTGGTGTTTATGCTCCTATAACCTAGCAGTTCAGCAAAGCAGACCAAAATAAGTGCTGGATTCGATTCATTCGACTAAAACAGAATTTTTCAAGGCCATCACTTAGGGGCCGGTGTCGGTTTTTTGACATCCCTTTAATGTAGTGGTTTTGTAAAAAGAGATTTATAAAAAAAAGAAAGAAACACCTCCTGTGTTCATAATGTCTACATACATACACACTCACACAAACATGTATATGGGCATACACACACAAACATATATGTGCATGTACGTACTCATATGTATACACATATCCACACTCCAAACACTATTATGACAACTTACTGATTGTCCTCCAAGTAAATGCATAAACTACGGTTTAAGCAACATATTACCTGCCTCTGGACGCCCTCTTCCCATGACGGTACCCATACAGGTGATCCCCAGGAGTGCCTCCGGATTTAAACATCCCCTGGTTGCTTGGATGCTTCAGACTACCCCTGAAGGATCGAGGCAAACCTACCACTTACCTATATATATATATATATACATATATATATATATATATATATATATATATATATATATACATACATACATGTGTGAGCATGTATTGTACACGCCAGTAATCTAAAAATGTATTCCAACAGACAAGGTAACTCTCATGGAAGTAGGCAACCGAAATATAATGCTTTCAAAAACTAAACCTTTTCCAGGTGTCTTTGGACAAACTTAATCTTCTTGAGACGAAGAGACTCTTAAGGAATGAAGAGACTCTTAAGGAACTGAGAGAGATGAACACGAATTTGAGACTTTTGATTAGCAACACTGATGAACTCACTCGCTCCACACAAGAGGAAAAGAAGAGAAAGAACAATCCCTGCAACAGCTCAATCAACATTTGTCCAAATTATGCACCACTCTTCATTCTTTACCACATAATAATTGCTTAAATGAAAATCCACCTAAAGATGATACACAAGATAGAAGCCCATCCCCCTCCACTATCAATTAAAAACCGCATTATACACATATAGAATGAAAAACTTAAAGCCAGAAAGGTTACTTTCTGGAACATCATCAAAAACAAGCACAAGGCAGAAATTTATGAACACTGGTTAAATTCTGCCTCATAAACTCCAAATTAAACGTATTCCAAACGAACAGGACCAACAAAGACAATTATGGGAGAAACTAACACTTGGAAAACATGAAGACAGAAATAGAACTGCTTAAGCTTAGAGCGCTGAGCAATGAAGAAAAATTGAAGAACATAGATGAGGAAATCTACAACGAATTAAAGAAACATTGAGATGGTCAACGCTTGGAAAGTGTCTTTAAACTGTGGCAAACAACTTGTGAAGCTGAAGAAACAAACTCGCTACAAGGCTGGCAAAGACAAAGCAATTTGTTTATTAACTACGAAACACAGTTCATCGTAGAATAGGCATCGGATAAGCCCTTGCTGAAGGAAAATAAACCAAAAACATACACAGAAATGAACCCAGGCTTATCGAACACAAACCAGAGACGGACAAGGGGAGGCAACTCCACCGACCTTACATCCCCAAATAACTTAGAAACAACAATCAGGAATTCAGCCGACAACAGAGAATCTGGACGGAATCTTCTTGGCATCCTACAAAGAAATCAAAGGTTCCATGGAAACGTCGAGACGAAGCAAAACTTTTGCGAACCAATCCACCCCCCATCATCTCACAATAAATGGAAGAATTTACCTTCGAGACTTGGTTACTTCGATCAGAGAGGGTGGGTCGATTCTGGATTGTCGAATGCTTTTCATAGACTTCGTTTAAATATATCTTGCTAGACATCAATCCGTCCCTTGTCACACTCAATCAGTAAAGCTAGCTGCGTGTCTTTAGCCGCAGGTATACGTACGAAATGTATGGGTTTTTTTCTCATGTTCCTTTCTTTCTTTTACTTGTTTCATTCATTAGACTGCGGCCATGCTGGAGCAGCGCCTTAAAGTTTTTCTTTTTTGAATATATACTAGCCTCCCTCTTTCACACGATGCTACACACAGCATATATGTTTGTATATATATATATATACACCAGCTGCCTTAACTCGTACAAGTCAGTGGATCAGTGGGTATAAGCAGGTGTGTGAAATGGGCTAAAAAGCTTGGTTCATCTGTCACATGGGTCCTCTCGCAACATTTATACTGTCCACTTAGGATACACCGACCTAACCTCTGGCCAGAACCTAACGCCAATTTCCCTGAACTCTTGCGGGGTCACCATGTCTGTCCCAAGCGAAAGCCCGAAAGCAAAAGTCATACGCACTAGTTGTCCTTCTGCTCACATGTCTGTCTTACTTGCAAGGCCCCTTGACCGTTCATACGTCATCACTTACCTTATACTTCCAGCCTATCCCACCATCTTTGTCATATATTATGTGTAGTAAGAGGCTTGCTTCCCAACCACATGGTTCTGGGTTCAGTCTCACTGCGTGCCACCTTGAGCAAGTGTCTTCTGCTATAGTCTCAAGCCGACCAAAGCCTTGTGAGTGGTTTTGGTGGATGGAAACTGAAAGAAGCCCATCGAATATATATATGTGTGTGTGTGTCTGTCTCCCATCACTGCTTGATAACTGGTGTTGGTGTTTATGCTCCTATAACCTAGCAGTTCAGCAAAGCAGACCAAAATAAGTGCTGGATTCGATTCATTCGACTAAAACAGAATTTTTCAAGGCCATCACTTAGGGGCCAGTGTCGGTTTTTTGACATCCCTTTAATGTAGTGGTTTTGTAAAAGGAGATTTATAAAAAAAAGAAAGAAACACCTCCTGTGTTCATAATGTCTACATACATACACACTCACACAAACATGTATATGGGCATACACACACAAACATATATGTGCATGTACGTACTCATATGTATACACATATCCACACTCCAAACACTATTATGACAACTTACTGATTGTCCTCCAAGTAAATGCATAAACTACGGTTTAAGCAACATATTACCTGCCTCTGGACGCCCTCTTCCCATGACGGTACCCATACAGGTGATCCCCAGGAGTGCCTCCGGATTTAAACATCCCCTGGTTGCTTGGATGCTTCAGACTACCCCTGAAGGATCGAGGCAAACCTACCACTTACCTATATATATATATATACATATATATATATATATATATATATATATATATATATATATATACATATACATACATACATGTGTGAGCATGTATTGTACACACCAGTAATCTAAAAATGTATTCCAACAGACAAGGTAACTCTCATGGAAGTAGGCAACCGAAATATAATGCTTTCAAAAACTAAACCTTTTCCAGGTGTCTTTGGACAAACTTAATCTTCTTGAGACGAAGAGACTCTTAAGGAATGAAGAGACTCTAAAGGAACTGAGAGAGATGAACACGAATTTGAGACTTTTGATTAGCAACACTGATGAACTCACTCGCTCCACACAAGAGGAAAAGAAGAGGAAAAGAAGAGAAAGAACAATCCCTGCAACAGCTCAATCAACATTTGTCCAAATTATGCACCACTCTTCATTCTTTACCACATAATAATTGCTTAAATGAAAATCCACCTAAAGATGATACACAAGATAGAAGCCCATCCCCCTCCACTAGCAACTAAAAACCGCATTATACACATATAGAATGAAAAACTTAAAGCCAGAAAGGTTACTTTCTGGAACATGATCAAAAACAAGCACAAGGCAGAAATTTATGAACACTGGTTAAATTCTGACTCATAAACTCCAAATTAAACGTATTCCAAACGAACAGGACCAACAAAGACAATTATGGGAGAAACTAACACTTGGAAAACATGAAGACAGAAATAGAACTGCTTAAGCTTAGAGCGCTGAGCAATGAAGAAAAATTGAAGAACATAGATGAGGAAATCTACAACGAATTAAAGAAACATTGAGATGGTCAACGCTTGGAAAGTGTCTTTAAACTGTGGCAAACAACTTGTGAAGCTGAAGAAACAAACTCGCTACAAGGCTGGCAAAGACAAAGCAATTTGTTTATTAACTACGAAACACAGTTCATCGTAGAATAGGCATCGGATAAGCCCTTGCTGAAGGAAAATAAAGCAAAAACATACACAGAAATGAACCCAGGCTTATCGAACACAGACCAGAGACGGACAAGGGGAGGCAACTCCACCGACCTTACATCCCCAAATAACTTAGAAACAACAATCAGGAATTCAGCCGACAACAGAGAATCTGGACGGAATCTTCTTGGCATCCTACAAAGAAATCAAAGGTTCCATGGAAACGTCGAGACGAAGCAAAACTTTTGCGAACCAATCCACCCCCCATCATCTCACAATAAATGGAAGAATTTACCTTCGAGACTTGGTTACTTCGATCAGAGAGGGTGGGTCGATTCTGGATTGTCGAATGCTTTTCATAGACTTCGTTTAAATATATCTTGCTAGACATCAATCCGTCCCTTGTCACACTCAATCAGTAAAGCTAGCTGCGTGTCTTTAGCCGCAGGTATACGTACGAAATGTATGGGGTTTTTTTTCTCATGTTCCTTTCTTTCTTTTACTTGTTTCATTCATTAGACTGCGGCCATGCTGGAGCAGCGCCTTAAAGTTTTTTTTATATAATATATACTAGCCTCCCTCTTTCACACGATGCTACACACAGCATATATGTTTGTATATATATATATACACCAGCTGCCTTAACTCGTACAAGTCAGTGGATCAGTGGGTATAAGCAGGTGTGTGAAATGGGCTAAAAAGCTTGGTTCATCTGTCACATGGGTCCTCTCGCAACATTTATACTGTCCACTTAGGATACACCGACCTAACCTCTGGCCAGAACCTAACGCCAATTTCCCTGAACTCTTGCGGGGTCACCATGTCTGTCCCAAGCGAAAGCCCGAAAGCAAAAGTCATACGCACTAGTTGTCCTTCTGCTCACATGTCTGTCTTACTTGCAAGGCCCCTTGACCGTTCATACGTCATCACTTACCTTATACTTCCAGCCTATCCCACCATCTTTGTCATATATTATGTGTAGTAAGAGGCTTGCTTCCCAACCACATGGTTCTGGGTTCAGTCTCACTGCGTGCCACCTTGAGCAAGTGTCTTCTGCTATAGTCTCAAGCCGACCAAAGCCTTGTGAGTGGTTTTGGTGGATGGAAACTGAAAGAAGCCCATCGAATATATATATGTGTGTGTGTGTCTCCTCATGTCTGTGTGTCTGTCTCCCATCACTGCTTGATAACTGGTGTTGGTGTTTATGCTCCTATAACCTAGCAGTTCAGCAAAGCAGACCAAAATAAGTGCTGGATTCGATTCATTCGACTAAAACAGAATTTTTCAAGGCCATCACTTAGGGGCCGGTGTCGGTTTTTTGACATCCCTATAATGTAGTGGTTTTGTAAAAGGAGATTTATAAAAAAAAGAAAGAAACACCTCCTGTGTTCATAATGTCTACATACATACACACTCACACAAACATGGATATGGGCATACACACACAAACATATATGTGCATGTACGTACTCATATGTATACACATATTCACACTCCAAACACTATTATGACAACTTACTGATTGTCCTCCAAGTAAATGCATAAACTACGGTTTAAGCAACATATTACCTGCCTCTGGACGCCCTCTTCCCATGACGGTACCCATACAGGTGATCCCCAGGAGTGCCTCCGGATTTAAACATCCCCTGGTTGCTTGGATGCTTCAGACTACCCCTGAAGGATCGAGGCAAACCTACCACTTACCTATATATATATATATATACATATATATATATATATATATATATATATACATACATACATGTGTGAGCATGTATTGTACACGCCAGTAATCTAAAAATGTATTCCAACAGACAAGGTAACTCTCATGGAAGTAGGCAACCGAAATATAATGCTTTCAAAAACTAAACCTTTTCCAGGTGTCTTTGGACAAACTTAATCTTCTTGAGACGAAGAGACTCTTAAGGAATGAAGAGACTCTTAAGGAATGAAGAGACTCTTAAGGAACTGAGAGAGATGAACACGAATTTGAGACTTTTGATTAGCAACACTGATGAACTCACTCGCTCCACACAAGAGGAAAAGAAGAGAAAGAACAATCCCTGCAATAGCTCAATCAACATTTGTCCAAATTATGCACCACTCTTCATTCTTTACCACATAATAATTGCTTAAATGAAAATCCACCTAAAGATGATACACAAGATAGAAGCCCATCCCCCTCCACTATCAATTAAAAACCGCATTATACACATATAGAATGAAAAACTTAAAGCCAGAAAGGTTACTTTCTGGAACATCATCAAAAACAAGCACAAGGCAGAAATTTATGAACACTGGTTAAATTCTGCCTCATAAACTCCAAATTAAACGTATTCCAAACGAACAGGACCAACAAAGACAATTATGGGAGAAACTAACACTTGGAAAACATGAAGACAGAAATAGAACTGCTTAAGCTTAGAGCGCTGAGCAATGAAGAAAAATTGAAGAACATAGATGAGGAAATCTACAACGAATTAAAGAAACATTGAGATGGTCAACGCTTGGAAAGTGTCTTTAAACTGTGGCAAACAACTTGTGAAGCTGAAGAAACAAACTCGCTACAAGGCTGGCAAAGACAAAGCAATTTGTTTATTAACTACGAAACACAGTTCATCGTAGAATAGGCATCGGATAAGCCCTTGCTGAAGGAAAATAAACCAAAAACATACACAGAAATGAACCCAGGCTTATCGAACACAAACCAGAGACGGACAAGGGGAGACAACTCCACCGACCTTACATCCCCAAATAACTTAGAAACAACAATCAGGAATTCAGCCGACAACAGAGAATCTGGACGGAATCTTCTTGGCATCCTACAAAGAAATCAAAGGTTCCATGGAAACGTCGAGACGAAGCAAAACTTTTGCGAACCAATCCACCCCCCATCATCTCACAATAAATGGAAGAATTTACCTTCGAGACTTGGTTACTTCGATCAGAGAGGGTGGGTCGATTCTGGATTGTCGAATGCTTTTCATAGACTTCGTTTAAATATATCTTGCTAGACATCTATCCGTCCCTTGTCACACTCAATCAGTAAAGCTAGCTGCGTGTCTTTAGCCGCAGGTATACGTACGAAATGTATGGGTTTTTTTCTCATGTTCCTTTCTTTCTTTTACTTGTTTCATTCATTAGACTGCGGCCATGCTGGAGCAGCGCCTTAAAGTTTTTTTTATATAATATATACTAGCCTCCCTCTTTCACACGATGCTACACACAGCATATATGTTTGTATATATATATATACACCAGCTGCCTTAACTCGTACAAGTCAGTGGATCAGTGGGTATAAGCAGGTGTGTGAAATGGGCTAAAAAGCTTGGTTCATCTGTCACATGGGTCCTCTCGCAACATTTATACTGTCCACTTAGGATACACCGACCTAACCTCTGGCCAGAACCTAACGCCAATTTCCCTGAACTCTTGCGGGGTCACCATGTCTGTCCCAAGCGAAAGCCCGAAAGCAAAAGTCATACGCACTAGTTGTCCTTCTGCTCACATGTCTGTCTTACTTGCAAGGCCCCTTGACCGTTCATACGTCATCACTTACCTTATACTTCCAGCCTATCCCACCATCTTTGTCATATATTATGTGTAGTAAGAGGCTTGCTTCCCAACCACATGGTTCTGGGTTCAGTCTCACTGCGTGCCACCTTGAGCAAGTGTCTTCTGCTATAGTCTCAAGCCGACCAAAGCCTTGTGAGTGGTTTTGGTGGATGGAAACTGAAAGAAGCCCATCGAATATATATATATATATACACATATATATATATATATATATATATATATATATATATATATATATATATATATATATGTATGTATATATATGTATGTATACATAGGTATGTATATATATATATATATATATATATATATACATACATACATGTGTTAGCATGTATTGTACACGCCAGTAATCTAAAAATGTATTCCAACAGACAAGGTAACTCTCATGGAAGTAGGCAACCGAAATATAATGCTTTCAAAAACTAAACCTTTTCCAGGTGTCTTTGGACAAACTTAATCTTCTTGAGACGCAGAGACTCTTAAGGAATGAAGAGACTCTTAAGGAACTGAGAGAGATGAACACGAATTTGAGACTTTTGATTAGCAACACTGATGAACTCACTCGCTCCACACAAGAGGAAAAGAAGAGAAAGAACAATCCCTGCAACAGCTCAATCAACATTTGTCCAAATTATGCACCACTCTTCATTCTTTACCACATAATAATTGCTTAAATGAAAATCCACCTACAGATGATACACAAGATAGAAGCCCATCCCCCTCCACTAGCAACTAAAAACCGCATTATACACATATAGAATGAAAAACTTAAAGCCAGAAAGGTTACTTTCTGGAACATGATCAAAAACAAGCACAAGGCAGAAATTTATGAACACTGGTTAAATTCTGACTCATAAACTCCAAATTAAACGTATTCCAAACGAACAGGACCAACAAAGACAATTATGGGAGAAACTAACACTTGGAAAACATGAAGACAGAAATAGAACTGCTTAAGCTTAGAGCGCTGAGCAATGAAGAAAAATTGAAGAACATAGATAAGGAAATCTACAACGAATTAAAGAAACATTGAGATGGTCAACGCTTGGAAAGTGTCTTTAAACTGTGGCAAACAACTTGTGAAGCTGAAGAAACAAACTCGCTACAAGGCTGGCAAAGACAAAGCAATTTGTTTATTAACTACGAAACACAGTTCATCGTAGAATAGGCATCGGATAAGCCCCTGCTGAAGGAAAATAAACCAAAAACATACACAGAAATGAACCCAAGCTTATCGAAAACAAACCAGGGACGGACAAGGGGATACAATTGCACCTCTCTTACATCCCCAAATAACTTAGAAACAACAATCAGGAATTCAGCCGACAACAGAGAATCTGGACGGAATCTTCTTGGCATCCTACAAAGAAATCAAAGGTTCCATGGAAACGTCGAGATGAAGCAAAACTTTTGCGAACCAATCCACCCCCCATCATCTCACAATAAATGGAAGAATTTACCTTCGAGATTTGGTTACTTCGATCAGAGAGGGTGGGTCGATTCTGGATTGTCGAATGCTTTTCATAGACTTCGTTTAAATATATCTTGCTAGACATCAATCCGTCCCTTGTCACACTCAATCAGTAAAGCTAGCTGCGTGTCTTTAGCCGCAGGTATACGTACAAAATGTATGGGTTTTTTTTTCTCATGTTCCTTTCTTTCTTTTACTTGTTTCATTCATTAGACTGCGGCCATGCTGGAGCAGCGCCTTAAAGTTTTTTTTATATAATATATACTAGCCTCCCTCTTTCACACGATGCTACACACAGCATATATGTTTGTATATATATATATATACACCAGCTGCCTTAACTCGTACAAGTCAGTGGATCAGTGGGTATAAGCAGGTGTGTGAAATGGGCTAAAAAGCTTGGTTCATCTGTCACATGGGTCCTCTCGCAACATTTATACTGTCCACTTAGGATACACCGACCTAACCTCTGGCCAGAACCTAACGCCAATTTCCCTGAACTCTTGCGGGGTCACCATGTCTGTCCCAAGCGAAAGCCCGAAAGCAAAAGTCATACGCACTAGTTGTCCTTCTGCTCACATGTCTGTCTTACTTGCAAGGCCCCTTGACCGTTCATACGTCATCACTTACCTTATACTTCCAGCCTATCCCACCATCTTTGTCATATATTATGTGTAGTAAGAGGCTTGCTTCCCAACCACATGGTTCTGGGTTCAGTCTCACTGCGTGCCACCTTGAGCAAGTGTCTTCTGCTATAGTCTCAAGCCGACCAAAGCCTTGTGAGTGGTTTTGGTGGATGGAAACTGAAAGAAGCCCATCGAATATATATATGTGTGTGTGTGTCTCCTCATGTCTGTGTGTCTGTCTCCCATCACTGCTTGATAACTGGTGTTGGTGTTTATGCTCCTATAACCTAGCAGTTCAGCAAAGCAGACCAAAATAAGTGCTGGATTCGATTCATTCGACTAAAACAGAATTTTTCAAGGCCATCACTTAGGGGCCGGTGTCGGTTTTTTGACATCCCTATAATGTAGTGGTTTTGTAAAAGGAGATTTATAAAAAAAAGAAAGAAACACCTCCTGTGTTCATAATGTCTACATACATACACACTCACACAAACATGGATATGGGCATACACACACAAACATATATGTGCATGTACGTACTCATATGTATACACATATTCACACTCCAAACACTATTATGACAACTTACTGATTGTCCTCCAAGTAAATGCATAAACTACAGTTTAAGCAACATATTACCTGCCTCTGGACGCCCTCTTCCCATGACGGTACCCATACAGGTGATCCCCAGGAGTGCCTCCGGATTTAAACATCCCCTGGTTGCTTGGTTGCTTCAGACTACCCCTGAAGGATCGAGGCAAACCTACCACTTACCTATATATATATATATATACACATATATATATATATATATATATATATATATATATATATGTATGTATATATATGTATGTATACATAGGTATGTATATATATATATATATATATATATACATACATACATGTGTTAGCATGTATTGTACACGCCAGTAATCTAAAAATGTATTCCAACAGACAAGGTAACTCTCATGGAAGTAGGCAACCGAAATATAATGCTTTCAAAAACTAAACCTTTTCCAGGTGTCTTTGGACAAACTTAATCTTCTTGAGACGCAGAGACTCTTAAGGAATGAAGAGACTCTTAAGGAACTGAGAGAGATGAACACGAATTTGAGACTTTTGATTAGCAACACTGATGAACTCACTCGCTCCACACAAGAGGAAAAGAAGAGAAAGAACAATCCCTGCAACAGCTCAATCAACATTTGTCCAAATTATGCACCACTCTTCATTCTTTACCACATAATAATTGCTTAAATGAAAATCCACCTACAGATGATACACAAGATAGAAGCCCATCCCCCTCCACTAGCAACTAAAAACCGCATTATACACATATAGAATGAAAAACTTAAAGCCAGAAAGGTTACTTTCTGGAACATGATCAAAAACAAGCACAAGGCAGAAATTTATGAACACTGGTTAAATTCTGACTCATAAACTCCAAATTAAACGTATTCCAAACGAACAGGACCAACAAAGACAATTATGGGAGAAACTAACACTTGGAAAACATGAAGACAGAAATAGAACTGCTTAAGCTTAGAGCGCTGAGCAATGAAGAAAAATTGAAGAACATAGATAAGGAAATCTACAACGAATTAAAGAAACATTGAGATGGTCAACGCTTGGAAAGTGTCTTTAAACTGTGGCAAACAACTTGTGAAGCTGAAGAAACAAACTCGCTACAAGGCTGGCAAAGACAAAGCAATTTGTTTATTAACTACGAAACACAGTTCATCGTAGAATAGGCATCGGATAAGCCCCTGCTGAAGGAAAATAAACCAAAAACATACACAGAAATGAACCCAAGCTTATCGAAAACAAACCAGGGACGGACAAGGGGATACAATTGCACCTCTCTTACATCCCCAAATAACTTAGAAACAACAATCAGGAATTCAGCCGACAACAGAGAATCTGGACGGAATCTTCTTGGCATCCTACAAAGAAATCAAAGGTTCCATGGAAACGTCGAGACGAAGCAAAACTTTTGCGAACCAATCCACCCCCCATCATCTCAATAAATGGAAGAATTTACCTTCGAGACTTGGTTACTTCGATCAGAGAGGGTGGGTCGATTCTGGATTGTCGAATGCTTTTCATAGACTTCGTTTAAATATATCTTGCTAGACATCAATCCGTCCCTTGTCACACTCAATCAGTAAAGCTAGCTGCGTGTCTTTAGCCGCAGGTATACGTACGAAATGTATGGGGTTTTTTTTCTCATGTTCCTTTCTTTCTTTTACTTGTTTCATTCATTAGACTGCGGCCATGCTGGAGCAGCGCCTTAAAGTTTTTTTTATATAATATATACTAGCCTCCCTCTTTCACACGATGCTACACACAGCATATATGTTTGTATATATATATATACACCAGCTGCCTTAACTCGTACAAGTCAGTGGATCAGTGGGTATAAGCAGGTGTGTGAAATGGGCTAAAAAGCTTGGTTCATCTGTCACATGGGTCCTCTCGCAACATTTATACTGTCCACTTAGGATACACCGACCTAACCTCTGGCCAGAACCTAACGCCAATTTCCCTGAACTCTTGCGGGGTCACCATGTCTGTCCCAAGCGAAAGCCCGAAAGCAAAAGTCATACGCACTAGTTGTCCTTCTGCTCACATGTCTGTCTTACTTGCAAGGCCCCTTGACCGTTCATACGTCATCACTTACCTTATACTTCCAGCCTATCCCACCATCTTTGTCATATATTATGTGTAGTAAGAGGCTTGCTTCCCAACCACATGGTTCTGGGTTCAGTCTCACTGCGTGCCACCTTGAGCAAGTGTCTTCTGCTATAGTCTCAAGCCGACCAAAGCCTTGTGAGTGGTTTTGGTGGATGGAAACTGAAAGAAGCCCATCGAATATATATATGTGTGTGTGTGTCTCCTCATGTCTGTGTGTCTGTCTCCCATCACTGCTTGATAACTGGTGTTGGTGTTTATGCTCCTATAACCTAGCAGTTCAGCAAAGCAGACCAAAATAAGTGCTGGATTCGATTCATTCGACTAAAACAGAATTTTTCAAGGCCATCACTTAGGGGCCGGTGTCGGTTTTTTGACATCCCTATAATGTAGTGGTTTTGTAAAAGGAGATTTATAAAAAAAAGAAAGAAACACCTCCTGTGTTCATAATGTCTACATACATACACACTCACACAAACATGTATATGGGCATACACACACAAACATATATGTGTATGTACGTCCTCATATGTATACACATATCCACACTCCAAACACTATTATGACAACTTACTGATTGTCCTATCTATATACATATATAAATAATGCTATATTTACCTAATATTGAGGTTTCATTCTTTTGTTGTCACTTTATTATTATCATTGTATATATATATATATATATATATATATAGGATCTTTTTTAAAACGGGGGCCACATTTTTCATTAACGTTTTACGTAGTGTTTTTGGTACCGAAAGACTTTCAAACTTCGTATACTTATCTATTTTATGTTATAGAACAGAAAAATATTTTTGTATTCGAATTTATTTCATGTAAAAAATTGTCTTATTTCGATAATTTCAGCCAATCACTGACGTCCATTCAGCCGATATACATTAAGTGCCGACTACATAAACAAACGATTCTTCGTTTTATTTGCTTTTTTCGTTTTAAAGTTGCTTTAACCCTAACCCTAACCCTAACTCTAACCCTAACCCGGATCTTTTTTAAAACGGGGGCCACATTTTTCATTAACGAGACACTTTGAAACTTGGAACACTGGTAGAATGTGTCATATAAAACATCTTTTTCTCTTAGTCTTCTTTAAAAAAAAAAGAAATCCATAAATTATTCCATGTTAAAGTTGTCGTATTTCTGTAATTTCAACCAATCACTGACGTCCATTCAGCCGATATACATTAAGCGCCGACTACATAAACAAACGATTCTGAAACAATTAACCCTAACTCTAACCCTAACCCACCAATTTGCATGTACACAGATGATTATGCGATATAAGTATATGTGTGTGCCCCCCCCCTCTCTCTCTCTCTGTATATATATATATATATATATATATATGAACGTTATATATACATTCACGTTAAATATACAGATACTTAAATCGTCAAATATATTTACATATTTCTACAAAATGATATATCTAAAGTTTGATGATAAAAGTACGTTAAAAAAAAATTGTGCTCCTAACGAGTTTCGACCTCAGAATCTCTGTCTAACTTCAATGTTGATCTTCAAGGTCGTCCCCACTCAAATCTATTTAGTCGAAAGTATACGTATATGTATATACACACACGTGCATGAAATATATCTCTATATACGTAAATGGTCAACTGTCATGTTTACATATATATATGTAGATATAATATATTTAAAGATTCACGGTAGAAAGACACAAAAAAATTGTGCCCCGAGTGAGTTTCGAAGTCACAACCTCCGCAAAACTTCCGTCTTGTGGTTTGAAACACAAGGAAGGTACTGTCGTTAACGTATCGAGTGTACATAGCTAAGTGCATAGCTAATTTTACAGAGTGCTTTGCGACCCGTAACATCCACTTAGCCATGTACTCTCGATACGTCGACCACATTAACCTCGTCATGAAATGTAATAATAATACAGATACACATACAGATACGAACACTCCCCTAAACGAGGAACAGGTGATGACAGCTATACAACACATGGCTGACCCTATCCATAGCAGCAGTAGAACGGCTACCGTAGACTACCGCTCTAAACACCCCAGTAACAGTTACCCGTCCTAGATACTGAGCTCTGGAGAGAAAATACAAGAATTGACGGAACTGTTCAACCCTGTCTACTCCACTCACACTACTCTAAACCTGTGGCTGATCCACGGGTAACCCGTAGTGACTCTGCGATGTCAAGTACTGCCAAGGTCAACATCCTTGTAGCAGCCTTAGTTGGTGTAATGAGGAAAGTATCGCCACTATGCCAACCACAACAACGACAACAACACATCCAGCACCATATATTCCGAATGCAACGTTCCGGATACACACAGCATTATAGAATCAGGGTGTACAATGGAGCGAAAACAAAATTCGAACGCATCCTAAGAGATGCTGAAAACGGTATATGGCCCCTGTACCGCAACAAGTTCTGGAATAGGTTAGAGGGGGAGGCCAACAAAAGAAATAAGAACGATACTTCATATGATAACAAGAAGTTTCACAGTGTAATGTTTGTTGATGCTACACCTAAGAACGTATTAAGTAAGGCATTCAAGAAAATCCTGCACAAAACTGGCCTTAAGATCAAAGTTGTAGAAAAGACAGGTAGGACTATCAAATCTGTATTATGTAGATCATATCCGTTTGATAGAATCATCTGTCAAAATAATTGTGCAGTATGTCCTACAAACCCACACGTGAACTGCAAAACCAAGAACACTGTATACCAGATCAAGTGCCAATAAGGAGCTTGCGCGACTAACCCAGGGTCATACATTGATGAGACTTCTAGGAGTATCAATGATAGGTTCAAAGAACACCTGGACAACTGCATTGAAAAGAAACCAAACTCCATCTTCTACCAGCATGCTGTAGACTGCCACAAGGGCTCGTTAGGGAGACTTAATTTAAATATCTTATCCACACATCCCACTGATGCAATGCTGAGACAAGTCACTGAAGCTGTCTGTATACAGGAATACAAACCCTCTCTCAACCGTAAATGCGAGTGGGGTAACATCCAGATTCCACTCGGGAGTACACCTCTATAATCACCCTCCTCTCTCTTTTACATGTGGAATTCCATTCCCTACATACATGTTGAGATGCATAATACATACATATATGTAGATATATATAACCGTATGAGCGTATATAGTTTGATATGTATGTACGTATGTGCAGATGCATATGTGTGTGCACGTGTGTGTATGTGTTGCGCGTTGTGTATATGACTATGTGCGTATGAACATGTGTAGATATGAGTATGTGTAGATACATCTATGTGTGGCATGTTTATGTGTGTTAAAAAAAAAAGGTTTTAATAAAATAACAATATTAAAAAAATGCATGTTTGAATTTAACCGTTATCCTTGTATTAGTGTCATATATATTTGTATATATGTATGTGTGTGTGTATATATGTGTATATATGTATAGGTGTAGTGATGGATAAGCGTATATGTGTGTATACTTTAAGATTATACGTATATGTGTGTGAGTGTGTGTGAGTGACAATATGATTGTGTGTACTTGTATATATGTATAAGCAAGGTTATATATGTGCATATAAGCAAGGTTATATATGTGCATATATGCATACATTCGTTGTATCCATTCAAGAAAAGAACCAATTTTCAAGAACTCATCGATGAAAATCCACTATCACATATAGAAAAATTAATAATATATATATACATATCTTTTCTCTTTTACTTGTTTCAATCATTTCACTGCGGCCATGCTGGAGCACCACCTTTAGCTGAGCACAATGACCCCAGGACTTATTCTATCGGTCTCTTTTGCCAAACCACTAAGTTACGGGGACGTAAACACACCGGCATCGGTTGTCCAGCAATGCTAGGGGCACAAACACAAACATAAACACACATATATATATATATATAGATAGATAGATACGACGGGCTTCTTTCAGTTTCCGTCTACCAAATTGACTCACAAGGCTTTGGTCGGCCCGAGTCTATAGTTGAAGTCACTTGCCCAAGGTACTATGCAGTGGGACTAAACCCACAACCATATGGTTGGTAAGCAAGCTACTTACCACACAGCCACCCCTTCGCCCATTCACATAGCCACCCCGGCACCATATATATGTTTCTTTATGTTTCTTTATATTTTTAAGTTTATTTTCATTATTATTCGAATTCTTCATTCTTTTGGGTTTTATATACTTCTAATTACCATTTACATACATTTACATATATACACACATCCTTTTATCTTCTAGACAAGTGGTATAGACAAATAGAATAAAAAATCTCTCTACTTAAATTGTAATTATCCCATGGATGACCAGTAACTCCAGGGATATCATATTTCAAGTTTAATGGAGCCTGACACTATCTGTCAGACACACCTCATGTATGTCTGTCTATTCATACATACATACATACATATCTACATACATACCCACACACTCATTTATTCATACATACATGCATTCATACATACATATATATGTATATATATATATATATATATATATATATATATATATATATATATATATATATATATATATATACATACATACATACATATGTACATACATACATATATATATATATATACATACATATGTATATATATATATGTATAGATGTATGTACGAGTGGATTTGGTAGACGGAAACTGAAAGAAGCCCGTCGTATATATCTATGTATGTGTGTATGAGTGTCTGTGTTTGTCCCCCAAACATCACATAACAACCGATGCTGGTGTGTTTATGTCCCCCGTAACTTAGCGGTTCGGCAAAAAGAGACGGATAGAATAAGTACTAGGCTTCCAAAGAATAAATCCTGGGGTCGATTTGCTCGACTAAAAGTGGTGTTACAGCATGGCCACAGTCAAAAGACTGAAACAAGTAAAAGAGTAAAAGAGTATACATGTATATATATATATATATATATATATATATATATATATATGTATATATATATATATATATATATATATATATATATATATATATATATATATATATACAGAATCCTTTCTCTTTTGTTTTTATTTTACATTTCCAATTTATATATATATATATATATATATATCATCATCGTCGTCGTTTAACGTCCGCTTTCCATGCTAGCATGGGTTGGACAATTTGACTGAGGACTGGTGAAACCAGATGGCTACACCAGGTTCCAATCTGATTTGGCAGAGTTTCTACAGCTGGATGCCCTTCCTAACGCCAACCACTCAGAGAGTGTAGTGGGTGTTTTTTACTTGCCACCGGCCCGAAGGCCAGTCATGCTGTACTAGCAATGGCCATGCTCAAAATGGTGTATTTTATGTGCCACCCGCACAAGAGCCAGTCCAGGGGCACTGGCAACGATCTCGCTCGAAAGTCCTTACATATGCCGCAGGCACAAGTGCCAGAAAGGCGACGCTGGGCACAGGTGCCATCACAATTTCGCTTTCGCTTGCCCCAATAAGTCTTCGCAAGCTGAGTTTTGTGTCTAATGAAGGAGACGACATTGGCATGGGTGCCAATCATCGAATTTTACTCGATTTCGATTTCACTTGCCTCAACCGGTCTTCGCAAGTGGAGTTTAGCGTCCAATTCAACTCGATTTCAATTTCACTTGCCTCAACAGGTCTTCGCAAGTGGAGTTTAGTGTCCAATGAAGGAAGGTACGCATAAGTGGACTGGCTGAGGCCTTAGATTTAGGTCTCACTTGGCTTGCCGAGTCTTCTCGCGCACAGCATATTTCCAAAGGTCTCAGTCAGAAGTCATCCCTCGGTGAGGCCCAATGTTCGAAGGTTGTGCCTCACCACCTCATCCCAGGTCTTCCTGGGCCTACCTCTTCCCTCCTATTCTAGTAGGGGATGAGGCATGATCGCACAAAACATTCACCTTAGCCCTCATCCCTGTCTTTCACTGCTAAACCCAACATTAAACCATGATCAACACTCGCAATAAACCTTCATCTTCAGTACTGATCCTGTTTAATCTCTACCCTCCCCATCGCCACAAAGCCTAACCCCTAGTTCAAACTTTGATCTCTTACCTAACTATTCTCTCTAAAAACCGTTCACAAATCCCCAAGCTAACCCTAATATAGTCTAAAGTCTGAACCCCAATCCTAACAACAAACCCTCAACAAAATAAGAAAAACAGCAAATACTCAACAAAATAAGAAAAACTACTTACCTTTGGCAATTTGCCAACTATAACAGAAAACATGATATGCAAACAACGAGCAAAATATCAACCAACAACATTTGAACGTCAGATTTTTTTTTTAAGTCAGATTATTATTTTTTTTTTTAAAGTCAAATTTTTTATTTTTAAAGTCAGATTGTTTTTTTTTTTTAAATTCAGATTTTTTTTTTTTTTTTTAGCCCTTTCGTTACTAACCCAGCCGTAGCCAGCCCAAAAAATTTTTGGTTCATAAGACTAACCCGGCCGTAGCCGGCCGAGCATACCCATTGTTATTTAAATGTATATTTGAACCCAAATCTCGTTAATACAGTCGTTAAAACACCTGATTTCACTTTGCAAACAGTTGAGTTATTGTCTCCCACATTGTTTGGCCTGATATTTGAACTCAGTGAATTTTGGAAGATTTCTTTCCACATTTTTTGCGGCGTTGATTTTTTTCAACTTTGAAGATGGAGAGGAGTTTCATGCTATCAAGCAGTGATTCCGAATTTGAAGGTTTTTCAACAGAAGATATGGAGATATCGAAGAAAAGAATGAATGAGCTACAAAAGCACATGGTGAACGATAAGGAATCGGATATTTCTGGATCCGAAACCGAAATCAGCGATTCTGAAAGCGGCGACGGTAACAGCGAGGATGATTTTACACCAGAATGGAGTAAAAATTAAAACAAACGTTTTTATTAACAATTTTTGTGAGGAAACAGGGTCTAGCCATAGTCTTTCTCAGGAAGCGAAACCTTTAGACTTCCTTTTCATGCTTGTTTCAATTGATTACTGCGGAAACAAACCGTTACGAAGAATGTAAACGAACCGGGAAAAAAAGATCGCTTGCAGTTTCCTGCAACTGTAGATGAAATACGGGCATTTTTTGCCATAAATATTATCCTGGATATTAGACAGTTACCCAGAATAACAAATTACTGGAGCGATCAGGAACCTTTTGGCGATGAATATATTTCCAGTATTATGAACGAGTACGATTCGTGAAGCTGAACCAATATTTACATGTGAGAGACACTAGCAGTACCCCCCCCCCCAGTACGTGGAGAACTTTGAGACAAAACTTATGCAATAGAATTGATTAAGAACCCTTTCTTTAATTATGTTCCAAATATCACATTAATATGTTGATAAATAAAAAAGTTACAGGTGTTTAATGAGACTAGTCTAAATTCATGATTATTTTAGAATTTAATTGAAACTCATGAGGGGTGTATTTTGGCCAGAAATATAGTAACGAAAGGGTTAAAGTCAAATTATTATTTTTTTTTTAAGTCAGATTGTTTTTTTTTTTGTTTCTTATGTCGAATCATGAAATAGAAAAACTACTTACCTTTGGCAATTTGCCAACTATAACAGAAAACATGATATGCAAACAACGAGCAAAATATCAACCAACAACATTTGAACGTCAGATTTTTTTGATTTTTTTTAATGTGTTGAATCATGAAATACACTTGTTTACTAAATACAGTTGTCCTTGTATTCACACAGTATTCTTTATCGAAACTTATCAACCACATAAGGTTCTTACCACATTGTCTTAGAATGAAATTACTATATACAGGGGGACCCAAAAGTAGGTTCGCAGTTCTTCAACAATCTCTTTTGCATTCATATATTAACAGTTTAGATCTTAATTATAAAACAATATGAAACCATTATTCTATGCCAATTTAGTTAATTGTAAGGTAGAAGGCATGTAAATAGCACCTTTTGAGCGGGATCGTTACCAGCGTCGCCTTCCTGGCATCTGTGCCTGCGACACACGTGAAAGTGCATTGCATCCACAAGTCATCAAGCTAATCATTATCATGCGAAATGAAGTTGATGTTTTTATTTATAATAGAAACAAATTAATTATTGCAATGAAAATAAGAAATACAGTTAATGTGTATGTGTAACCATCATCATCATTTAACATTCGTTTTTCAGGCTGTCATGGGTTGGACTATTTCACATGATCTGAGACGAATTACTACACTTAGCTCTAATGTGTGTTTTGACATGGTTTCTCTATGTCTGAGAAACAGTTTCGGTAACACTGACACGAGTAAAATTACCAAGTAAATTTCAAGGCAGAGTAGATTGCTAGTAGTGAGAGAGGTGGCTTCATCCTCAGCTGTAGTATGATAGAGGGACAGGTAGAGGTGTGTTGCTGCAGAGAAAGCACATGGCTACCCCGCATCTAATTATCACATTTTCGTTGCTAAAGTGAAACTAAGAAACAGAAAACTGTGTAAGCCAAGGAACAACTGTATTTTATGAAAACATTGCAAAAGGAATTAAACTGAAACAGATATCAACAGGACACATACAACCCGTGCTAGTATGGAGAAAATGATCCTTACTTATTTATTATTATTATTATTATAACAACAACAACAACAACCACAATGATAGTAACACCCTACACTCTGCCTTCTACAACCCTAACCCTAACCCTAACAACTAATCTTATGACATGACAAGGATCTCCCCCACAGACTTACCCTTCAACAAAAGGGCATGTATCCCACCCCAAATCGACAGTGAAACAGAAGCAAAGATCTCCTTAGCAAGAAATAGACTCCGACATATCTTAGACTAATACAACAAATCCACTAAAAAACATAGTGAGGAGGGGACCCACCAAATCAGCTCCTCTGTTGACAGAGGCCTACATAAACTGAGACAGCGAATTAGGAACAGGGAATTAGTGTGCCTCCCTACGGACAAGTCTGGCAGACTGTCAATAGACAGCCGTCAGAACAATGTCCAAACTATGCAACAACACATCAGTAACATGAGAGAAGTTACACAAGAACATGAAAAAGTGGAAAAAAATCCTCAACGCACACATGGGAATGTGGTGCAACATACTCCAACGTACAAAAAGGACAGCACACAATTTCCAAGCTACCAACAACGACATTCCTACACTATACAGGTTACGCAAAGACCACAAACCCTACATAAACCCTGTCATGGGACCTCCAACCAGACCAGTTTGTGGAGCAAATATCTCCAGCAACTGTACACTGTCCTACTTCCTCTCACAAGTATTACGACCTCTCATAGAGATGTCTCCAGATGTCTGTATAAGCATGGAAGATCTCCTCAGTAGAATCAGTACTTGCAACTACTCCGACGACCTCACAGGTTGTGTAGTGGGTAGTATGGATGTGATTTCACTCTACCCATCTATAGACATAGATTTTGCTGTGGGGATATGCATTCAGGTGATCTGTGAGAGTGAAGTGGAGTTCCGCAAGGTCAACACGAGGGAACTGGGCCTCCTCCTCAGACTAAGCTACGACAGTAACTATTTGGATGACCATGACCTCAGTAGATTCTGCCCCACCAGGCCACAGAGGGGAAGACCACCCATCATCACTTCAGCAGTGAAAAAGAAGCACCACTCAACGCTGGAGTGGCTGGACTGCACCCACCCAAAACCTGAGAACAACAATCAGGTGAAGGAAATGATGGCTCACGCAATAGGGGCCAGTATAAAAACCACCTTGAAGAACCACATAGTAAAGTTCAACAAAAAACTATACATGCAGGTTCAAGGTGCAGCCATCGGCATTGGTGTAGCTGGAGATGTGGCCGGCCTCTTCATGACCTGTTGGGACAGAAAACTCAAACATATGTTAGCAGAACGGTCCACAACTCTTCTACTTTACAGCAGATATGTAGATGACATTAATATCATAGTTAGGACCAACTTTTATTTATATGCGATGTAATTGTTCCTTTTTGGAATGGCATTGTTAGGGAGGTGTGAGTGGCCAGATCTGGCCAGTTTGAACCTAAAACAGAATATTTGGGCCTCAACGGGCCCTGCCTTATTTAACATTGTCCCAAAACTGATCAAAGAGGAAAAGGATCCTATCAGCTTTTTCAAGGAATACCAGATGAGCCACCCATACCTGGGTACAACTCACTCAACAAGAACTCCCCACTTGAGTGGACCACGATACCGCAAAACTTGGCTTTAAAAGGATTTAGATAATCCTATCAGATGGTGCTATTAAATTGGACATGGCCTGGACCAATCTTTGGTTGAAACATATCAAAGTTTTATCTAAGATATACATATGTACATATGCTGCATCATCATCATCATTGTTTAACGTTCACTTTCCATGCTGGCATGGGCTCGATGGTTTGACTGAGGACTGGCAAGCCAGCAGGCTGTACCAGGTTTCATTCTGATCTGGTAAGGTTTCTACAGCTGGATGCCCTTCCAAATGCCAACCACTACAAGAGTGAAGTGGGTGCTTTTACGTGGGCCAGTCAGGCAGCACTAGCAACAACCATGCTCAAATGGTGCTTTTTACATGCCACTGTATATACATATATATATGTATATATGTATGTATGTATGTGTTTGCATCGTAGAGGCCTGTGGCTTAGTGGTTGCAGTGTGTCCTGCCCTCAATTGCAAGGCTGTGAGTTCCCGGTGGTGGTGTTGTGTCCTGTCATTCAGCTGGCAGAAAGGAGTTGTACATGGGATTCAAAAAGGGCCACTCTTGTCCCATTCTCAGTCACACTGAACCTCCATGAGAACTATGTTAAGGATTATGCAATGTCTGTGGAGTGCTCAGCCACTTGTATGCTAATTTCACAAGCAAGTCGTTCCATTGATCAGATCATTGAGCACTCATCGTCATAACTGACGGGAATGCCTGTTAGTTACATATGCATACGTACACACACACACACACACACACACACACACACATATATATACACACATAAATACATTCATACATATAAATGGGAGAATTTACGAAAAAAACAACAGACGAGGACAGGTGGTGTAAACAACAAAATGATGTATTAGTTTAACGCTCGGGAATAGAGAAAGTCTTTGACGTTTCGAGCACCGTTAATGGCACCTGTGCCCAGCGTCGCCTTCCTGGCACTTGTGCCAGATGGCACGTGTAAAGACATTCAAGTGAGATCGTTGCCAGTGCCCTCGAACTGGCTCTTTTGCAGGTGGCACGTAAAATACACCATTCTGAGCGTGGCCGTTGCCAGTACCGCCTGACTGTCTTTTGTGCTGGTGGCACATAAAAATCCCCCACTACACTCTCAGAGTGGTTGGCGTTAGGAAGGGCATCCAGCTGTAGAAACTCTGCCAAATCAGATTGGAGCCTGGTGTAGCCATCCGGTTTCACCAGTCCTCAGTCAAATTGTCCAACCCATGCTAGCATGGAAAGCGGACGTTAAACGACGATGATGATGATGATGATATATATATATATATATATATATATATATATATATATGTATCCTATGAGATTAAAAGCATTCATTAAAGTTAGTCTCATGTTCCACCTGATGTACATCTGTGTGCGTGTGTTAAATGATGTTTAATTTTATTCAAACCAACAACAAACAGCTAATTATTCACCCACACACAGTCTCATAGACTCTATTATACATTAATCTATATTTATCACTTGTCAACTACTTTTACGCGATAGTTTCAGGTTTTTATCCAAGTGGTCGGAAACACAGACTTTTTTAAACGGTCTTTGTCCCAGCTTTTAAAACAAACGACAAAATGCTTTTATATCACATGATTAGGAACATCGTTGATGCTCTGCTTGTTGCTTAGGAAACGGATAATTAAAACTTCATTCAATGTCTACAATTCAAAGCAAACTGACTTTTGCTCAGGGCAGTGGGCAACCAGCCTCCTCCAGTGGGTTCCATTCAGCTTCTATCATCACACATCCATTCTACATAATGCTGAGGAATTTCAACCATGTTTCGTGGTCTGCTACCACAACAGCTCCTTTATAGGATCCAGTTAGCTCAAGACATCATCAGGAGGATCCACGTCCGGTTTCGGCCCCTACTCCCCTACCATTTTGACGTGGCGCCTCCCCCCCTTTCGGAGGTGTCTTCAGCTCCGGTGTTGGGTGCATGTCTTCTTTCTTCTATTCCCTGGCCTCTTCAATGCAGCATCAACGAGTGTCAGCGTCCAAATGATTGTCTTGTCAAATTCCCCTTTTTATACCTGCTGCTAGGCTCCAGCAGGCTGCCCCAGCAAGTTGTCACGTGACAGTGTCTAAATTTCCCGCTGCTAGGGTCCAGTAGGCAGCCCCAGCAAGTCTTCGGGTCATCTTGAAATGGCCACCACCGGGTAGCATGGGATCTTTGGCCTCCCTTTTTTCACACTCGTTATCAGGTAGTACTCAAGCCATGGTTGTTTTCAAGTCCTGCTGATTGGTTAGGTACAGAATGGAGCCAGCCAGATGGAATCCCTTGCAATGGTCACAACCTCGCTCTTCTCAGAATCTCTTTGTTTCTGACCTGATCTGCCAGTGTGCTCTCAACATCTTTCTCAGATACATTTCATTGAATACAATTAGTTTTCTATTCCTCTTCGTTGTCTTCTTCCAAATCTCTTTCTTTCAACATGGACTCCAAATTGAAACTCACTCCAGCTTCTTCATTAACTTCCACCCATAATCTTTCAGTCTCGTAACACTCTCGTTATGTTTCTCTTCACTGGTTGTCATTAATATAGATTTTTTATTTCATTCCACGTTTCAAGTTTTGTCTTTAGTGCAGGGTTTTTGGGGGGTTTTTTGTGCTAAGTTATGAGGGTAGGGTGGAACAAACCAACAGCTGTTGTTATCTAGTAGGAGAGACAGACACAAAGGCACACAAAGGCGCACACATACATACATACATACATACATACATACATATATTCAGTCAATATGAGAATAAAAAACTCTTATAGGGATGGTTCTATCTAAGTTACATAATAATAATAATATATATATATATATATATACACACATATATATGTATGTACATGTGTGTGTATAGATACATGTATGTATATATATATATATATATATATATATATATATATATATATATATATGTGTGGTGGTGGAACAAGGATGTAGACGGGGCTATTAGACAAAAGAAACAGGCTTGGAAGGACTGGAAGAACGGTGGTAGCAGGGAATTGTACCAATCTGCCAGAAGGGAAGCTAGGCGACAGGTTTATTTAGCCAGAGGGGAAGCAGATAAGAAAAGATTTGCCAATGTTCTGCGCCGTGAGGACCAAAGACTCGAGGTATTTCGTGTTGCAAGACAGTGTAGGAGAGAGAATAGTGATGTTGTAGGAGAGAAATGTGTTCGCATGGATGACGGTACGCTTGCACTAAATGAGGCTGCAAAGAAAGAGGTCTGGAGATGCCACTACGATAGATTGCTTAATAAAGAGAATGAATGGGAGAAATAGAGCCTGCCGTATGTCGACCCAACAGAGGGACCAGCTATCCGAGTTGACAGTACCAGGGTAGATAAAGCAATCAAGAGTATGAAGACAGGGAAAGCCCCCGGCCCATCAGGTATCACTGCAGAGATGCTCAAAATATCTGGCAGTGTTGGCTACAGCCTAGTCAGCCGTATTACGAACCAGGTGATACACGAAGGAGTCATACCCAATGACTGGTGTAGCAGCACCATAGTCAACTGCTACAAAGGTAAAGGTGATGCTTTAGACACTAATAATTACAGAGGCATCAAGCTGTTAGATCAGGTTATGAAAGTTACGGAGAGGGTCATAGCCCAACTAATTAGGGAGCGAATCAATTTAGATGAGATGCAGTTTGGGTTCGTGCCAGGTAAAAGCACCTCTGATGCCATATTTCTAGTGAGACAGCTGCAGGAGAAATATCTAGCCAAGGATAAACCTCTGTACCTGGCCTTTGTTGACATGGAGAAAGCCTTTGACAGGGTCCCCCGATCCCTTATCTGGTGGTCAATGAGGAAACTTGGGATAGAAGAATGGTTAGTGAGAGCTGTGCGAGCCATGTACAGAGATGCTGTCAGTAAGGTGAAGGTTGGAAATGAGTACAGTAATGAATTCCGGGTAGAGGTAGGGGTCCACCAAGGTTCCGTCCTCAGCCCCCTCCTATTTATCATAGTCCTCCAGGTGATCACAGAGGAATTCAAGACAGGTTGCCCCTGGGAGCTCCTCTATGCTGATGACCTTGCACTAATTGCGCAGTCACTATCAGAACTAGAGGAGAAGTTTAAGGTGTGGAAGCAAGGACTAGAATCGAAGGGCCTTAGAGTCAACCTAGCAAAAACCAAAATCCTAATAAGTAGGAAGGTAGATAAAACACAAACCCCTTCAGGTAGATGGCCCTGCTCAGTATGCAGTAAAGGAGTAGGCAGTAACTCTATAAGATGTACCCGGTGCAAGCTATGGACACATAAGAGGTGCAGCAATATCAAAGGCAGATTAACTACAAAGTTAGTCTTTGTATGTGGCAGATGTTCAGGTGCAATAAACACTGTGAACAAACAGGAAACAACTTCTATCTCATTCCAGGGAGAAAAACTAGAGGTAGTTGATAGCTTCCGCTATCTGGGTGACCAAGTTAGTAGTGAGGGTGGGTGCGCTGAAAGTGTAACTGCTAGAATAAGAATAGCCTGGGCCAAGTTTAGAGAGCTCTTACCTCTGCTGGCGACAAAGGGACTCTCACTCAGGGTAAAAGGCACACTGTATAACGCATGTGTACGAACAGCCATGCTATATGGCAGTGAAACATGGGCTGTGACAGCTGAGGACATGCGTAAGCTCGCAAGGAATGAAGCCAGTATGCTCCGCTGGATGTGTAATGTAAATGTGCATACCCATCAGAGTGTAAGTATCTTGAGAGAAAAGCTGAACATAAGAAGCGTCAGTAGTGGTGTGCAAGAGAGACGATTGCGCTGGTTTGGACATGTGGTGAGAATGAATGAGGATAGCTGCGTGAAAAAGTGTCACTCCCTAACAGTTGAGGGAACCCGTGGAAGAGGTAGGCCCAGGAAGACCTGGGCTGAGGTGGTGAGGCAAGACCTTCGAACATTGGGACTCACCGAGGCGATGACTACTGACCGAGACCTTTGGAAATGTGCTGTGCGTGAGAAGACCCAGCAAGCCAAGTGAGATCGTTGCCAGTGCCCCTGGACTGGCTCTTGTGCGGGTGGCACATGAGATGCACCATTTTGAGCGTGACCGTTGCCAGTACCACCTGACTGGCCTTGTAGGGTTTTCGTGCGAGATCGTTGCCAGTGCCCCTGGACTGGCTCTTGTACAGGTGGCACATAAAAGACACCATTTCGAGCATGGCCGTTTTCGTGCGGGTGACACGTAAAAGAACCCACTACACTCTCTGAGTGGTTGGCGTTAGGAAGGGCATCCAGCTGTAGAAACTCTGCCAAATTAGATTGGAGCCTGGTGTAGCCATCCAGTTGCACCAGTCCTCAATCAAATCGTCCAACCCATGCTAGCATGGAAAGCGGACGTTAAACGATGATGATGATGATGATGATGATATATATGGTGAAGGCACATGGCTTACTGGTTAGGGTGTTGAGCTTACAATCATACGGTCAACAATTCGATCCTTAATGGTGCGTTGTATCCTTGAGCAAGACACTCTATTTTGCATTGCCCCAGTCCACTCAGCCGGCAAAAAAGAGTCGTACTTGTATTTCAAAGGACCAATCCTGTCCCATTCTGTGTGACACTGAATTCTCCTGAGAACTATGTTAATGGTGCAGGTGTGTGTAGGGCACTGATCCAATTGAAGGCGGTTGTTCCGTCAATCAGATCAACCGGAACACTTGTCGTTGTAAACAAAGGAGTGCTTGTTTATATACGTATGTGTATATATGCCTGTGCGCTCCATGGAAATGTTGTATTCGTTTAGCCCCAGGCTAAACCAGCCTGAGCAGAGCTTTAGTCATAAGGGTTCCATCTTTGACCCCCCCCCCATTTCTTCTTCTATCAACAAGCCCATGATGCTATGTGTTCTTCTTTTCATCATGTGACAGGGGAAATTTGACTGCTATTTTTAGCAAGTAAAAAGAACTCACATCAGGTCAGAGCTTCCTCAGCTTTTAAGACTTGGTTTTGTGTGTGTTTCTGCCTTTCTGGCTGCTTGGGTAGGTGTGTGTGTGTGTGTGAGGGAGTGAGTATATGTTATTGTGTTTGCTGGGCATTCCTTAGCCCCCACTCCCACCTCACCAGCCACCCAATACTTACCCCCCACCCCATATGAACTCCTTGTCAGTGGTGTGTGTGTGTGTCTGGGTCTGTCCCACCATCGGAATGGGGTGGCAAGGGGAGGGGGCGTCTATGTGGGTTACCCTGCCTCAACTTCCTTCCCAGTCTCACTTGAAACATGATCCCCCCACACCACCACCACCACATAACTGTCCCCCCTCCCCGTATCATGTAGAACACAGATACACACATACATACACGCGCACGCAGTCACTGACTCAGTTTCTTTGGCTGTTTGTTTGCATCAGCCCACATCAGGGTGTAAAAGTGCATGGGTATACATATATATATATATATATATATATATATATATATATATATATATATATATATATATATATATATATATATTATTAATTCATCAATAATATATTTAGAAAATCAATATTTAGTATTTCAAAAGATATATATCCAACATAACATGGTAGCATAATAAATTTAAAAGTTTAAAACATAAAAATAAACATAATATTCATGCTTATTTACACATAAATTTTTATACGCATATATATTTAAACATATATTTATCTATTTTTAGATTTTTATATGTATCGATATTTATATTCCATATTTTTATTTTTATGTTTTAAACTTTTAAATTTATTATGCTACCATGTTATGTTGGATATATATCTTTTGAAATACTAAATATTGATTTCCTAAATATATTATTGATGAATTAATAATATAAAATCACATATATACACATTTATTTGCTCAAGATAATTGAGCACTCAACATAAGTTCAATTATATATTCTTTTAGAATATTACTCATAAAAGTTATATATATACATATATATATATATATATATATATATATATATATATATATATATATATATATATACACACAGACATATACACTGCTATATATATATATATATATATATATAAATATATATATATACACACGCACACAGATGCATATATACACACACACATGTAACTATTTGGACTTTGAGTATATGCCTATTCTTATGTCAGTCAAAGCACATTCACCGTTTCAGGCTACCTGATGTCATCCTCCACAGAAACTCTACAATTTTCACTGGATTTATGTCAGGAAACCCACAATGTTTGTTGTGTTTATTGTTGATAAAAGAAACAGAAGATGGATTTAGAATCTTTTATTCAACATGACAATCGTTTCAGCACATCCTTCAATCTGTCCCACCCACATCAGTGAAACTGAGTTCTACAAGTGCTGTGTGTCCCACCTACACTTAACAAGAAAACTTCTTACACAATGAACCAAACTACATCTCTTTCTCACGCATTATGATTACCTCTCACTCCCCAATCTTGTCGTCCTCTTGGCCCAGGGCCACTGTATCCTTACTCTCTGCTTGCCCCCGACCTGTGTATTCTACCCACATGCCTTCTCTCACTCTAGTATTGCCATCTGCTAGCCCCGCCCCCCAACCTGGATGTTCCACCAACACATAACAAGAACATTTTGCCCTCACCCTACCTCGACAAACCAATCCACGTCTCTTCTCTTTCTCGCAATTCCTCCTTCACGCCACAATCTCCTACAAATCATGCTTACTTGCTAATGGGAGCTTTGGCTCCCTAAACATCGGAGACAGAGGGGATAGTCACAACTGGATTGCCTGTGATCATACTTCTGCTTACTCAGGGTTTAGCTGGAGCAAAATGACAACATAAGCACACGATATCTGCCCCCCACCCCATCACCCTGCCTCTCCCCACTGCTCCTGACACAAATCAGCCCACATGTGGGAACTGGTCTTCATTTAGAAATAGCAGACAAATCTCCCTCAAAATCACACCACATTGCTGTCTTCAAAAAACACAAGATCATGTTGGATGGTCAAGGATGGAAACCCTTTGATCATAAGTCAAGACTCTGACTGCAGCTGAAACCAGGCAGAGGGAAATGAGAGCTGTTGTATGGTTGCTCTATCTGCTGAAAATAACAGCTAAATGATCCTCACCTCACTTCTGAACTTCTTCAATAAAGAAAGGAGGACACCCGAAGTCATGCACTTCTAAATATGAGATGGTCATGGTTGAGGCATCTGTGGTCATAGACCTTCTCCACCGAGGCTGGCCTAGGGTTAAACAACGAAAAACCAACAGTGACACTTATAGAACAGGATGTCTCCATCACCACCAGGCACCAGATAAACACACACACACACACTGACCTCCCCCACCGTGTTGTGTGTGAACAGTTTTCTGTTGCCATGGAAATGTTGACATGAATAATAACAACATGGTGGTGGTGGTAGTTTAGTCCTAGGTCAATCCAGTCACAGCAGACACTCCAGCTGTGACCATCTTGCCTTTCCCCTAAAATTTTGTTTATACAATGTAACTATTTCTAAAATGGGAGCCATTTCAGGGAGATTTGGCTGCTATTTCTCCCAGCTCTAGCTACCATGTAGATGCCTCCCACATTGGTCCATACATAAGAGAGGAGTAGGGTGTGATTTGAGGGAGATTTAGCTGCTATTTCTAATAATGTAGTTAGTAGTGGCGGATCTCCATCATTGGTTTGTGGTGGAAAGTGGTGGTGGTGAAAGTAGGAGTTGCAGCTTAGGTGATAGTAGCAGTGGTTATGAAGTGAGTAGCGAGTAGGGCGGTGGCAGTGGTGGTGGTGGTGGTGGTAGTTCTGGTGGCAATTTTGTGATGGTATATGTTGCAGCACTTGTAGTGGTGTTGGTAGTGGTGACAGTGGTGGCTGAGGTGGTAGTGGTGGTGGTGGTGGTGTTGTGATATATGGGTTTTTTTTTTTTTTTTAGGAAGTCTTCCAGGCTGTGTGTGTATTGACTAACATGTATGTGGGAGTTAATGTCATTGCATGTCACTATACATGTATGCATGTACTGTGTGTGTATGCATGAATGCAAGATATATATAGGTATGTGTATGAATGTGTGTGTGTGTGTGTGTGTGTACATGTGAATGTATGAGTAACTCTATATATGTATCTGTGTATGCTTGTATGAATGCAATGTATGTATATAAGTGTGTGAGTGTGTTTGTGTATGCGTCTATGTATGTATAAATATATTTCATTAAATAATCAATGAAAGACAAAGAAAACAACATTGACACCAAACAGGGACAACACCCCACCACCACTGCCGCCACCACCACCACTAACAACAACAAAAACAACAAGGACAGTAAAAGTGTGTGTACATGTTTGCACTCAAAGTGCACCATCTGTTTGCAACTGGTGGCCACCCCAAATGCCAATGATTGTATTGTTATGGAAAACTGTGGGTGTTGTGATTGTTTAGCCCTAGGCCAACCCCGATACGGCTGTTCAATGAACAAAGGCGTTCCAATCACGACCAACCTGTGGATTTAAAGTAAACGTACAGGGCTACATTATATCAGGTCGTTAAGAATGAAATGATCCGATTTTGAACTGAAAGTTTATTTTACTTTATCTCAACGAAAAGCAATGCAGTTAATCAAAGAATGCACCTAAATCATCAACACAATTTTGCCATTTTATCAATAACTTATTTATGCTGGTAGCAAAGAATTCTGGAAAGCAACATATAAGTATATGCATATAATACACACATACATGTACATGCCTACTTATATATGTATATATATACATGCATATATTGGTACAGGGAATCAAAGAAATGTGAACAAAAAGAGAAACGAGAACATAAAAAAAACACAAACAATGAACATCGAAAGAAACAAACAGAGAAACGAAACAGGCAACATAAAGAACATTCCCTTCATCAGTTGCCCCCTGTTTTATATACTCCGCATTTCAAAGGCAGGGACCAGATGAGACTTCGTTAAAACAGTCCTTCCCGCAGAAGGTTAAAGTGGTAACAAAAACAGAACAACAAGAACAAAACAGTAAAAACAAACGGTGAGGACTGTTGAGACTTAACGAGCTGATGTGGTGAACACTGGAGTAACGAACTTTGAGAAGAGACAGGTAAAAGCACATGGACTTGCATGGCTTCCAATTAACAGCCAGGGACCCTCACCAATTGGGAAGGATACTACGTAAAATGAGAGACCACTTGAGACCTGCAGCAAAACAAACTTTCGAAAGTCGACGGGGCCAACTTCCAGTCTGAATCTTGCTGAAGAGGACCATCTTTGGGAACTGGCTACTTGGTATCTGAATCACATGGCCAACCCAGTAGAATAGGCTTCCTTCCAGTTTCCATCTACAAAATTCATGTCTAAGGCATTGATTGGTCTGACAGTATAGTATAAAAGACTTAGCCAAGGTACCACACAGTGGGACTGAACCCAAAACCAACTGGCTACAAAGGGGTCTTCCTGACCACACAGCTTTGCCTTCTTGTAATAAATTTTTCGACGAATGTAAAAGAATCCCTTTTTTTGGGAAATGGTGGATTTCGAAGCACAAACGTGAAGCTAATAAATAGAAACATGGAAACTATTTGGAGAGTAAAAATCAAAGAGGCTGCCAGTGAGACTCAAACCCACATCTTTGAACATGACAGATGTTCTACCATTGGACCAAAGCATTTTAGAAACTGATTTGTTTTTTTTTTTGGGGTCCAAAATAGTTTTCTCAACTCAGTATTTACAAGGCCTTATTTATAGCTTCCTCTGTGTACTTCAAGACACTTCGAGAAAAAATAAGCCGTGTATGAGGGGAGAGGGTGTGAGGGAGTGAATATATCTATGTATATATATATACGAGATTATATCATGCATACGTGTGTGTGTATATATATATGCACCACCCACGTCAACACGACAACAGTGAAATGTTATATCCCCCACCCCCACCCCCATTGCGCCCCCCTCCTCTCTCTTGGGTGTCCTAAGAAAATAGTCTGCTGTTTTACTTCCTTCACACAGAGCCTCTTGGGGGCGATTCATTGTGTTCTACTTAACACCACCACCACCACCACCACAACCATCGCATTCACCATCATCATCATCATCATCACTGTCACCAGCATTACTGCTATCATCGTCATGACCACCACCACTACTACTACCACCATCATTGTCATCAACATCATCATCACCACTACCACCACTACTACCACTATCATCACCATCATCATCATCAAAAATTGGTGAGTAACTTTTATGTGGTACCTTACTTTACAAGAAATAGCAGCTAACTCTCCCTGAAATCACTGCTTAGCTGTCTTAAAGTTGGAAAGACCCATTAAATTATATATTCCAAGATACACTAGGGCTGAATTAAAACCAAACAAAATCAAGATAATCATAGTTGTAACACCCACCATCATAGGTCTACTGGATCAGTATTGCCCTAGGGTTAAACAACATGGCAGACCCTCTTATCATGCTCAAGATCACAGTCAACACACAAAAACAAGGAACTACATTCACACAACGTTGCAGGACCCTCCCTGGATTGGCTGTATCTCTACTACGTAATCCCTTAAGTATTCAGGGACAGTTCTGCAGCCCTTCCCCTTAACAATGATTGCCCTATACACCACCACCACCACAAGAATCTCCTGGGATATTCAAATACTTTCCTCATCTAAAATATAAGAGAGTAAGGTGTGATTCGAGGAAGATTTGGCTGCTACTTCTAACAGGTGTAGCCACCATGCAGAGGTCTCCATCATTGGCTCATACATACATACATATATATATATATATATATATATATATATATATATATATATATATATATATATATATATATATATATATATTAAAAATTTAAGGAATGGAGAAAACGCATGTTATAATTGCATACTTTATTCCTACATATGTTTCAAAGGATTACAACCTGTGTGATCCATAGGGATCTGTGATATTAAAATTGTAACCTTCTCTTCAGGGAATGCATGGGAATCATCTTAAACGTAAGACTTTATGACCGATTATGAAAACAATAGATGGATAATTTTATGACTTGATTCATTTGAAAAAAACCGTTAGAGAATTGGACGCTACCGGATAGTGGGTTGGACAACACATACATATAACTGTGTGAAAACATACATGCATACATAAAGACATATACACATATACATACATATATATACACATATATATACACATATATATATGTGTATATATATATATATATATATATATATATATATATACACACACACACGTATACACACATACGTCCACATTTACACATATGCACATACGTACCCATGCCTATACAAATATACCCATATGTGTGCATGTCCCCATACACACATATATACATATATATATATATACACCGTCTATATATATACACATGTATAAATAGAAATAGACACATACATATACTCATACATATACATCTACGCCTATAACCGAATAAACAGATACGCATATACATATACATACATGTATACAAACACATACGTAAACACACGCATGCACATACATACATACAAATACATATATATAAAAGAAAAAGAACTCAAGTGTTTTCATATATACATACATACACATACACATACATATATATATATATATATATATATATATATATATATATATATATACACACATACATACATACATACATATACATACATATATATACACACAAACACACATACACGCATACATACATATATACACACACATATATACAGATATATGTACATACATACAGAACCTAATAACTCATACATATGGATTTATACAAATACATACACAATTATATATACATATACATAGATATGTACACATATACACACATATATACTTACAAACATACGTACACACACCCACACAAGTATACATATATACATACATACACACAGATACACTCACACACACACATATGTATACACCCATACATAAAAACATGGTACATAGCAGCAAAACACACACACACACACACACTCAGACATGCACACACAAGGAGACAGAGGTACATACATACATATACACACATGCACACACATACATAAAAACACACACAAACACAGGAATATGCAGAATACATACATGCATACATACACACCCATACATACATATATACATATGCACACACACAGACATACATACACACACATAAATGCATACATACACACACACTGAGACACACACATGCATAAATAACGGACAGAGTCAAGACTATTGATAAGTTTGCAAGACGCAACGAAAGTTTTAGGAAAATAAAAATAAGAAATAAGTGGAAATGTTACCGGTGAGTGTTAAATTTGAAGGCACAATAAGAAAATGACTCTCCCCAGACACAACAGAAGATGCTTCAACACACGAAATGACATAAAGAAATCTTGCAAACCAAATCCAAAAAAACGAAATATATATATATATAATTATATGTATATATATATATATATACACACATATGTATTTATTGTGTGTGTGTCATCATCATCATCATTTAGCATCCATTGTCCATGCTGGTATGGGTTGGATGGTTTGACTGGGTTGGCACACTGGAAGGCTGCACCAGGCTCCTCTCTGATTTGGCATGGTTTTCTATAGCTGGATGCCCTTACATGCCAATTTGTACTGTACCAGTATCTGCCACAACTGCGGTTTTGCTCAGCTTGATGGGTCTTCTCAGTCATTGCCTCCATGAGGCCCAACACTTGAAAGGGACTCAGTCACTTTGCCTCCATGCAACCCATGTATATATATTATATATATACAACAAATCCATTTCAGCACAATCTTCTTTGTTTGCACGAGCCCTTCTTCTAACAAGCACCAGGATTGGGATTTTCTGCTGTTGTGTGGGAGCCTGATTGGTGAAATCAACTGAAATACTTCTCTAATATTGTAATGTACTAACATATGTGCATGGGCACCACATAAAAAGGAACTCAGTTCACTCTGTAAAGTGGCTGGCATTAGTTAGGAAGGGCATTCAGTCATAGAAACCATACAAAACAGACAGTAGAGCTGCTCTGAAGAGTGCAGGGTTACATAATTGGACTGTTATCTAACAACCTATTAAGCCCCAAGTGCAAAACCGACTGGTAAGGATGGCCACAATGGATACATAGTACTATAATACTGTACACTTCAATCAATATATATATGTATATATATACACACGCTTTCCCAAGGTGCTATGCAGTGGGACTGAACTTGAAGCCATGAGATTACAAAATTAGTTTCTTTCCCACACAGCCATGTCTCTGTCTGTATGATAAATTTATTAAGTTTTCTTTTTTGTATATCACTACCTTAAGAATATAAAGGGTTGCTATTTTTAGTACAGTGCCTATAGAAGAGCTTCAAGTAGATAGTGGAGAACTGTTCCACCCCAGTCCAATATCACAGGACCATATGTTTATTGTGTCTACAGTGAATCTGTTTATGACACAGATGGGGGTTTGCCTTATTGAAATTAGCTTTAAAAAAAAAAGGGTGGGGTTTTTCTCTCAAAGTATTCTGTTTCCCTATTTTTATTCACAACCCATGGGTGATTTATCTGAAACTCCTCTTTTCACCCTCCTTCAAAACTTTTTTTCACAACAAATCCAGATAAAATTGTAATCTACTCCATTTGTAAAGAATTTTATCTTCAAATATTCATGTTTGTTGCATGCAGCTATGAGGAAACAAAGTTACGGTGTTGGGGTACACTTCTGTTGGACATTAATACAACCTTGAAACGTGTATCTCACAGTGAATTAAGACTGAATTGTGAAGTTGAAATCTTCAATTATAAAAGCCTCTTGAAAAGCACATGATAATTAAAATACATTAAAAGAGACCAACAGAAGTACTAGGCTTGCAAAGAATAAGTCCCGGGGTCGATTTCCTTGACTAAATGGTGGTGCTCCAGCGTGGCCACAATCAAAATGATTGAAACAAGTAAAAGAATATATTGCTAAGGCATTGAGATCCAAATAACCTGGTGTGAAACTGAATATACACCAGAATGACACATTAGTCAAGTAGGGAGCAGTAATAAGAAAAGGAATGACAAAGGAAGGAGCAATCATCCAAGAAAGTTCAGAAGATGATCGTTGATTCCTTTCTCATCTCTTCTCTTCTACATACATGTACACACACACACACACACACACACACACACACATGCACAAACACACATATAACTACAGACACATGCAAATTTAGGGATTGGAACAGGTGAAAATCCCAGTAACATATGTCTCCCAGCTAGCAGAACCTTATTCACTTGAGATATTTTGACAACAATGTAACCTTCATTTAACTAAGGTGTATTCACCCTTATCAGTAGCTAGTGGAGTACCCCTCGTTAGGCTAATTACTATTTCTGAGGTTCTGCTGGTGATTTTATCTCCTCTGTTCCCTAATTTTTGAAAACATTTACAATCTTCTTTGACAATAAACCACTAATGTTCTTCAAAGTTGATTTTTATACTTTCTACTATGGATTGCTTGAAGCTTACTCACTTCCTACACCTTGATCCTGAGATCTTGCACTTAAATATATACACACATATATATTTACATATATCAATATCTCTCTATCTATCAATCTAATACAACAGCAAGACTCTCATCGGCAAGACTATTTAAGCAGGAGAATTAAGACATTCGCTCTCTTTCTTCTTTC